>NW_028315402.1:0-75000 GCF_046866305.1 Octopus bimaculoides
TTTATTGCATTACATGATTCTGAAATATAATTAGTATCATTTAGTATGTTTTAATTCTGTGTGAGAAAGCAATCTAAATCCTTTTACACACATGCATGAACGCGCAAACATTCACGCTGCACACACACGCACACACACACACACACACACACACACACACACACACACATCCATATATCTATTGTGTGTATATTATCCTGCAACGCAATTGTGTTTCTGCAAAGTGGGTGCATAATTAGTACTCTGCCCAGCGCTTCATCTGCCGAGGTATAAAGGAGTAGAATTAAAACTTTCTTTGTGTTGCACAATGAAATGATATGCTTTGATATCTAAAGAAGAGATGAAGACTTCAACACATTCACATTTCCTATTTTACGCCTGCAAGTTACGACATTCTGCGTGGCGAGGACTAATTTAAACGTAATTTTGGATTGAGATCAAAACACGTTCTGCTCATCTTATACTAAGTACAAAAATATATCTAAAAGAGACCAATAAAATAAAGACTAGGCTTACAAAGAATAAGTCCCGAGGTCGATTTCTCCAACTAAAAAAAACAAAAACATTTAAGACGATGCTCCCGCATGGCCGCACTTAAATGACTAAAGCAAGTGAAAGAGTAAAAGAAAAAATATATATATGCTATGTGTTTGTATGTATGTAGACAGGTAGGCAGTTTATATATATATATATATATATATATATATATATCATTATTAATCATAGGGCAGCAAAATAAATTTTAGAAATTTAATTTACCACCAGTGGTCCAGCGAGAATAAAAAATTAGTCAATAGACTACATATATATTATTCATTTAAAATATAGAGATGCCTATAATAGGACATCTACCCGCTAGAAAGAGTAGCAAAAAACTCTATATTTTTGTGGTATAGTTTTTTGCTACTCTTTCTAGCGGGTAGATGTCCTATTATAGGCATCTCTATTTTAAATGAATAATATATATATACATATATATATATATATATATATATATATATAAAATCTCATTTAAAAAAGAAAATTGGTTAAAGGGTTGTATAAATATGAAGTATCCACAGCGAGTAGAAATAACTTGAAAGCAAACAATTACAGAAATATCTTGCAAAAATATTTTTGAAACGAATTCTAGACGTGAATATGAATTAAATACCTAAAAGATATGTGAGAAACTATATGTTACAGGTAAAATAAATTGCAATTTATATCAAAACAGTTATATCAAACGTTAGATATAACGAAATGCAATATGAAATTTAAAATAATAGTAGGAAAACCATAAACGTGAATCGTAATTGAGAATCTATAAAATTTCAAAGAATGTAGATGTTTATTTCTATAAAATATGCAATTAAAAAATTTGAATGCAGTTATTTAGGAAATTTCTGTTTACTCTCTATTCTGTTTGTGTGTGTGTGTGTGTGTGTGTGTGTGTGTGTGTGTGTGTGTGTATATATATATATATATCATTTAACTGTCTGTCTGTCTTTCGATACATACACACACACATATATAATGTGTGTTGACTGATTTTAAAGGCCTTGAATCTCCTCAGGGTTACCTCTCTTCCGTATTTCCTATTGGGAGGGTAAAAATCCAGAACTGGGTATTTACGAATCCGCTGTCAGGCAGCACTGGGCAAGCAAGTGTTTTTATAGCTTTTACCATAAGAGAACGTTATCTACACAGTAGTTGCAGTGAATTTGCTATTAGAACTTAAAATATATCATAAACATATTTTAAGTAACTCAGATTCGTATATCTATCTATCTATCTATCTATATATATATATATATATATATATTTATTTATTCACGCTAACACGCACTACTCTCACTCATGTAATACTCTCTCCATTTAGAACTATGCGGAATATGTACATTGTACACTAAGTAAATAACAAAATCAATACATTATAGAAGTCACAAAAATAAACGATAGTAACAAAATAAGGTTGATGTATGAAAACGAAAGTGAAAGTAATGCTGCGGCACTTCACTTGTTTATTTGTGAAGGTGATGCAGAAGGAAATGGACTGAAGAGATGTATTAAAGAGAATCGGAAAGGCATCGGTGGGAAGGGGGGGGGGATAAATCCTCATAACACAATGTCAGGTGAATCACTCATGAAAAATACAGTATTCTTCTTTGGCTTTTGTTGTTTTGTTCCTATATATTTTACTTTCATTTCCGTCAGCAACCAGCCCCCGTCATATGTATTTTTTAACGTTATTATTGTTTGGAAAATTCGTAACGTTTTTATATATTTTATTGGAAGAAGTGATAAAATCTTTAGCGCTTCTGACATATTGCTTTGTTATATTTCGGTGCTGCTCTATAACCTCGGAGTTCAAATCCCTCAGATGTCAAATTGCTGTTCATTCTCACGTAGTCGATAGAAGTACCAGTCATATACCGAAGTACATGTAATTGACTATATTCCTTCTCCCTAAAACCGCTGCCCTTTTGCCAAAATTTGAAACAGTTATTTATATAGGCGCAGCTGTGTGATGACAACCTTGCTTCCCAACCACAGTGTTCCGGGTTCAGTCCCACTGCGTGACACCTAGGCTAACTGTGTCTTTCTATAACTTCGGACTGACCATATCTTTGTGAACGCATTTGGGAGACAGGAAACTGAAAGAAACCTGTCATATATATCTATATATGTATATATATATATATATATATATATATATATATAATAATAATATTAGGGACAAAATCCAAAATATAATTATATATTATATTTGTTAGTATATATATATATATATATATATATATATATATATAATGATAATATTAGGGACAAAATCCAAAATTACAGGCAAAAAACTCAATTAAAATCAATTTATAAAAAATTTAAATTAAATTGAGCCTTATAGATAAAGTATATATAAAATATATAGTTTTAGGGAAAATAACCAATTATCAAGAACTCATCGATGAAAATCCACTATCACATATAGAAAAATTAATAATTAAAAGCACAATAAATGAGTATAATATAAAGTAAAGTAAATATCATAAGATAAATATAATAAATTTATTGTGCTTTTAATTATTAATTTTTCTATATGTGATAGTGGATTTTCATCGATGAGTTCTTGATAATTGGTTATTTTCCCTAAAACTATATATATATATATGTGTGTGTGTGTGTGTGTATATATATATATATGTGTGCGTGTTCGTCCACCACCACCACCTGACAACCGGTGCTGGTGTGTTTTCGTCTCCGTAACATTAGCGGTTCGGCAAAAGATTCTCATAGGATAAGTACCAGGGTCAAAAGAAGAAAATAGGTATTGGTACGTTAATGGTACGCGTGTCTGTGTAATCAGAGACTGTTCCTCTGGATTTGATCATCTAGAGCCATCGTCGTCGTATCCGACGGAGTACCGGTTTATTCAAATGCATATAATAAAAAATCCGAGGACAAGTTGTGCTTAATAGTTAATTGGAAGTTGGATCTACACAGATTTACATGGAGTTCTATGTAACAGTTAATTCTGCTATTTCATTCAAAATACCAACGTTTCAGTATATAAATATATATAATCTATTATGTTTAAATATATAATATACACATGTATGTATATTATGGAATATGTATATATTTCTACCGTGGAGGCGCAATGGCCCAGTGGTAACGGCAGCGGACTCGCGGTCATAGGATCGGGCGTTGTGAGTGTTTATTGAGCGAAAACACCTAAAGCCCCACGAGGCTCCGGTAAGGGATGGTGGCGAACCCTGCTGTACTCTTCCACCACAACTTTCTCTCATTCTTCCTGTTGTGCCTGTAATTCAAAGGGTCAGCCTTGTCACACTGTGTCACGCTGAATACCCCCCCCACCCGAGCTACGTTAAGGGTACACATGTCAGTGGAGTGCTCAGCCACTTGCACGTTAATTTCACGAGCAGGCTGTTCCGATGATCAGATCAACTGGAACCCTCGTCGTCGTAAGCGACGGAGTGCCAACAACAACAATATATTTCTACTAGTAAATATATACGTATTTCTCATCACATTCAACTGGTTGTCTAGTTATTTAATTTCGTACTGTTAAGTAATTATTTTTCACACAAAAAAAACAAAAAAACTTTGACATATACAGCAAAATAAATTTTTTAAATCGGCAGATACAATTCGAAGTAAGCTCTATATAAGGAGTCTGCAATGGGGAAGGAAACTAGTCGGATGCAGCCTTACATTTATTTGTTACTTCTGTGATATAACTGCATGTCCAGATTTTTAACCCATGGACTAATTATATTAATCATGTATATACATTTTGTATTTTATACACATATATTTACGCTAGAATATATATATGTACACTATATATATCCAAGTATGTACATTTATAGAAATATGTATACGCAAATGGATACACATTATATACGTACATTTATATGCGAATACACACACACGTTTATATGTATGCATATTTTTACATACACACACGCATATATATATATATATATATATATATACTTGTTTATAAATAAATATGTATATATGTGTATATATATTCACATTTTTACATACACATACGAATATATAGTTGTTTTTATATATATGTATGTATACTTGTTTATATATATTTGTTTATATATATACCTACATCTACACACATATATACATATTTATTTTATCTGTATATGCGATACTATACAGATAAATACATACATTCATATATGTGTGTAAGTATGTTTGTACTCACACACATGTAATATCTTTGTATGTACATGTATTCACTGTTTATTCCCTATTTAGACTATCCGGAAACAAATTAATTAGAAATACAAGAAGATTAATACAAAAATATGGAAAGTGAAAATTCAAACATTTGGAAACAAAATCAAACCAAAGCAGAAGATATAGAAACATGAAGGAGATGTGTTCAATGCAAAAGGATAGGTTGGGTTGAGTGGAAATTATGATCTGCCAAGAAATCTTGAGATTCCAAAAGAAATGTCTCGGAACTTCAATCGTTTGAATCATGAAACGCTCTTTTATTATTTTGACGTCTACCAATCGGTGTACAAAACAACATCAGAAGGAAGAAAGAAATAACGCTAAAGTGCCTCTTTAAATATGTAGTGCTGTCAGCTGCCTATGATAATAATAAGAATAATAATCATGCCCTAAGTGTCGGTAAGACATTCGGCAAGATATGCAAACAAAATTGAGTAGGAGAAAATATAATAATAATAATGATAATAATAATAATTAGGACGAATTCTTTTATTGGACCCAAGTGCGAAAACAACGTGGACGGTTGCATTTAAAACTCTAAACTGTAAACAGTTAGGAATTTCTATCGATAAACAAGGTGAGATCAACAAAATAACAGTTACGAATAATAATAATAATAATAATAATAATAATAATAGTTGTAGAATACTAATATCATGATAATATAAACCCGCGTGATGGAAAAAAAAATATGGGCATTAGTACGCCTGGGGATCAAACCCACATATCTTTCGCTTCCCACGCGAAATAATGCCCATCTTTGTTTTTTGTAGCGAGGTATGTGTGCCCTAATATTAAACTATTTTCTCTAGTCAGTATTCTTTTCTACTTTTGGCACAAGGCCCGAAACTTTTGGGGAGGGGACCAGTCGATTCTGGTACTTAATTTATCGACACCGAAAGGATAAAAGGCAAAGTCAAACTCGGCAGAATTTGAACTCAGAACGTAAAGATAGATGAAATGCCTCTAAGCATTTCGCCCGGGGCGCTAACGTTTCTATCAGCTCGCCGCCTTTTTTCTCTTGTCAATATTACTGTGAAGGCTTTGTAAATCGTCATTTCGCTAATTCACGTAGGATTCGAACATGTTTACATATTTACTACTATAAAATCATGGTTTCCAAATTTAATGGTAAAGTGGGTGGACGTTGGTGTAATCGGTCAACACACTTATCGCGAAAATAAGAGGTGTGGGTTCGATTCCTGAGTGTGCTATTGGCACCATGTTCCGTTACAGATTTTATATGCTCTAGTGTTAGACTATTTTTGCCCCCACACACAAACAAGCAAGCACATACATACACACACATACACACACACACACACATAAAATGCATTAGTGCGTGATTTGTTTTGACTCCTAGTTTTAGCGTGTGTGTGTGTGTGTGTGTGTGCCGTTAGCAATAATACTAAATTTACTGTACCATAATTTACAATACTCATTCAGTTATTATTATTAAGCTTGAAGTAACTTCCTTGAGTAAAATTAGATTTATAAAATTGGATAACACGTATTTATTTCCTTCAGTTTTAAATAGAACGTATTATGTTGTATTTATTTATTGTTTTATCTAATAAAATTAGCTTTAATTAATTTGCTAGTAATCCTTGCTGTGCTAGCAGTTCCTCAGAGAGTATCATAAAAGAACATTTCAAAATATTTGCTGTTTTAGAGGAGAAATTAATTTACTTAAATACGTTTATATTTATTTCTATACAATTTAGAGGCACATAGAATGTTTTCTGAAGAATTTCTGCTTCGGCTTCATTTCGTAATTCCACAAAATTTAGCAGGTCTTGGAAATATTTTCTTAAATCTATGTATTTTGTTTCAAGGAGAAAGAGTAGGCAATGAGCGCGATAAAGACGGGGAGAAGCAGAAAAATAAACAGAGTGACATGTAATAAATATTCTAGGGATGGAAATTGTGTGTGTGTGTGTGTGTGTGTGTGTGTGAAAGAGAGAGAGAGAGAGCAAGCATCCAAGCAAGCAAGAGATAGAGTTGTAGAGACAAGCCGTTTGTATGTGTGTATGATATATATATATTAGAATAGAGGCAGCTGACGAAGGATTAATTCCAAGTGACTATCTGTTTTCCTATGTGTTCGTTCCGTTGTCTGTAGTTCATTTTTCCAACGTCCTGTATCCTGATATGCGTCTATATACACATGTAGATGTAAGTATGTACATATATGTGGGTATACATGCATACATATTCTTTGTATTATATATATATATATATATATATATATATATATATATAAAAGACAAATTAGAAAATGCTAAAATACTGTTATAAAAAAAACATTTCAGTACCGGTTTCAATCCTTGAGATCTTTTCTACAGTAAACATGGATAATAAATTTTGGAAAAATTTAATTTTGGCAAATTTAAATGAAAAGTCTTTTTAAAAACATATTTGTATAGTATTCAAATACCAGGGGGCATTTTTCTTGTTTCTGTCTGTCTCTTTCACTTAGCTCTTGTGGGTTCGAGGTCTAACGGTGGTCTAACAATATTTTGTCTAAAACGAGAATTTTTCTATCCACGAAAAAGCCTTTACATATTCAAATACACCCCCAACATATTTGGCATAAAGTTTGCGTGTGTGTGTGTGTTATTTTAAAACTGAAATATACACATAAGGCGGTGAACCGGCAGAATCGTTAGCGCATCGAACAAACCGCTTAACGTTATTTCGTCCATGTTTACGTTCTGATTTTAAATTCCGCTGAGGTCGACATTGTCCTTCATCATCTGGGGTCGATAAAATAAAGTACCAGTTGAGCACTGGATTTAATGTAATCGACTTAACCGCTGACCCGAAATTGCTAGCCTTTTGTCAAATTTTAAACAAATATTTAAACGTCTTACATACATATAAAGTAGTGTGTGTGTATATATATATATATATATATATATATATATATATATATATACTTGGAGGTTATGAGATGTAATAGTGTCAATAAGACCCAAAGTTGTCAGGTAATGCTTGGTGTTATGTATAAACCATAGTTAAGCTCCAGGTTCGGTGATTATGCGAGCAAGGTATTGGAATCTTATATGTACACCATTCTGCCTAAATAATGGATGTACAAATGCAATGTCCCTCCATATCTCACATCTATTTTCATTCTTCCACATCACTCTCTATTTCGTGTCTTATCTAAACTAACTATTGCTTAATCATTTTCTCACAGCGTCTCCGATGAAGGGATATAATAAATATCCTGGAAACAGCTGTAAGACCTATTTATAAATGTTCTAAAATCCTTACAGACTTAGTTTTTTTTATCTCATTCCGAAATTTTTTTTTATACATTTATACATGTGCCTACACACACACACACACACACACACACACACACACACACATATATATATATATATGTTATCCAATAAATATAATCGCATACACTCATATATATATATACACACACATCAATATTGCTTTCAATCCTCTGCTTATTTTGAGTTAATTTTTAGCACTTTTAGTGCAAAATTTCTCAAAATTAGTTGAATAGAGTTGTGTATTACGAAACAACTATATAGAAATACACACGCATCTATAACATGAGCAACACACTTACACACGCGCACAAACACATTATGGTGTGTGCGGGTTTATGTGTGGTAGAGTGTGTATTTATATATGTGTGTATGCGTGTCGTACATATATATATATAGATATATATATATAATTTATAATGCATCCTTTGTATTCCTATAAAGAACATAATAGAATTTTCAACATTTGTAATGGAGTGAAAAGTAAAGAAAGAAAGGAAGAGAGAGGGTGAACAATGCATATAAGAACTACAGAATAGAGATATTATTAAGGAAAATAGCTAGCGGGAAGGCTTAATATAGCAGGGGAAAACAAAGAAAACATGTGATAATACGAAGAAAGAAAATATTAATTGAGTAAAATAAATTTTGTACATATGTCTAATGAGATTTCATTGTTGAATTTGTTTTAAACTACAAATAGTATGAATTTGTGCGTGACGATGGGCGATATATATTATGACTCATTAATAAGTCTGAAATATTTAATTGACGGCTTCTAAATGACCAATAGGCATTGAGTGAAACAAATAAGCGCAATCGAAAAGAATATAGTTTTATTTAAAATACAAACATAGTTTGTAAATAATGGAGTTTATCATTTCATTTATTGCTTTTTGCTACGTTATCATATTTGCTTTCAATATTTTAAACCTGAGTCTCTGAGCGTGCGTGCGAGTATGTATGTGTGTGTACATAAAGCTGTATATATGTATATAGAGGGAACATTTAGTTGCTTAAGACTACCTGGATGAGAAATTCCCTGTGCTATCTATGTCGTTTTGGAGTTCGAACCTGCATGGCACGTAATTCAAGATCATTTTTCGAAAGAATCAAATTTACCGGAATTATATTACCGAGTTAATCTTCTAAAGATATTTTTAAACAGATGACATTTGATTTTAGTTGCTTGATAGTTGTGTGGTTACAAGTTAGCGATGCAAACTATGTCGTTGAATGTTCGAACCTGCATATCAGCATATATACTAATGCGTGTAGCGAAAGGATCGAATCTGTGTAAACTTCATCTCTGGGTTAAGATTTGTTGACGTAAAGCTTGAAAAGGTTCTTTGGACATACATGTTCATTTTCGTAAATACTTTGTCGACCATAGAAAAAAAGGAAGGAGATAACATTGAATACTTGTAAACAACGTGGCCGGGGTGTGTCAAATTCCAACATCTGCTGAATATGAAGCATCGATTCTATATTCAAGGCCCACGCTTATATGCTCATACATCTACGTGTCTCTATGTATATGTATCTATATACGGTTTCTTCTTTTAGTTGCATTATACCTCTCGCTGATACTCTGGGGTACATAACAATTGAGGTTTCTACAGTCTCGGTGGGGTTTAGGATCATTAACATCAGTACACACACACACACATGTATATATATATATATATATATATATATATATGTATGTATGTGAACATATATGCGTATATGCACGTAAATAGACATTCACATTAAGATACGTGTATGTATATATATATATATATATACATACACGTATCTTAATGTGAATGTCTATTTACGTGCATATACGCATATATGTTCACATACATATGTATGTTTATTTATATATACATGTATGTTAATATTTATATATGTATCTGTCCATGCATATACGTATATATATATATATATATATATATATATATATATATATAAATGCATATACGATGCGTTTATATATATATATATATATAAATGCATATACGATGCGTTTATATATATATATATATATAATGTTTGTATTCTTAAAATTCCTTTAACTGTAATAACTGATAAATTTATGAGTCTGTATCGTTTAGCAAATCTATGAGATCCTCTCTTTATGGATTGGTATTTGTCCATTCTTCACTCAAATATCAGCTTTGTCATGGTGTATGGTTTTATTACGCTCTTCATATAATGGTTCCAAGAGGATTCTTTACATAAAGAGATACAATAGTATTCTTGCATCCATTATATTTTTCAATACTTCCACTGGTTTTATTATCTCCTTGCCATTTCAAAAGGACTTGTTAAAAATTTGTGTTCTTTTGGTGAAAGCCGGTTGTGTGTGTTGTCAAGGTTTCATTTACAATATTATTGAAAGGTTTGGTCTGTGATATTTGGTGGCTGTCCAACTAGGTTAGACAAGTGCTCTTACCATTTTTTGACATGGCAATGACTGCGCCTGTTCTAAGCTAAGCGCTTAAGAAGATCACTCTGGATCTTCGTCGTTACGGATCCAGACCCACTTCACGGCAATAATAATGACATTCTAAAATATTTCTGTCAGATACCTTTGTTATGATGTCTGTTTTTCCCAAATCTTTTCTCCTATAATTAAATATACATGCATCATGAATATTATGTTGATGGGGTTCATCATCATCATTATAAGTTTGAAGTCCAAATTCCATGTTGGTACGAGTCTGCTTTGATCTCGTTTCCACGGCTCTATGCGCTTCCTTACGCTAAACACATTCTAGCGTGAACTGGGTGCATTTTTTGTGGCACTAACACCGTTTATATCCTCGCGCAAGCACCGAGATGATCACTTTATATATATATATATATATATATATATATTCTTTTATTCTGCTTATTTCAGTTATTTTGACTGCGGGCAGAGATTAAATCTGTATGGCTTCTTCAATTACAAAGTTTTATTTATTTACTTATTTTTCCAATCTTTGGTTAAAAGTATTTCATGTTAATAGGAAGAGGTAGATGTTAGGCAATTCATCATCTGGGCAGAGATTACATCTTATAACTTCTTTTGTATATCTATCTACCGCCTTTAGTCCAACAAATCGGCCCCACGACTTATTTTTTGTAAACCTAGTACTTATTCTATCGGTGACCTTTACCGAACCACTAAGGTACGAGAACATAAACATACCACTACTGGTTGTCAAGCGATGGTGAGTGGGTTGCTGGGGAGACAAAGACACACACCTATGTATGTATATATATACGACGGCTTCTTGCAGTTTCCGTCTACCAAATTCGCTCACAAGGCTTTGGTCGGATCGAGACTATAGTAGAAATCAACCAAGATGCTACGCAGGGGGACGGAACCCGGAAACATGTGGTTGGTAAGCAAGCTATTTACCACACAGTCACTCCTGTGCCTATACATATATATTACACACACACACATTCATGCACACACATGTACTCGTTTATGGGAAACAACCTTATATACACAAAAGAGGTATATTCTAAAAAAAATAAAAAAATACGCGTGCGCTAATGTATGTATACTTTTATACGTATTAAAAAAATATGTATAATAAAATAAAAGAAACCTGCTCTGATTAAACAACAGCCATAACTACAACAGCAACAGCACCCGCAATACCAGGGGGAAAAAATAGCAAAGACGTATAAATTATGGAATTAAATCTGAATGAAAAAAAAAATAGCGGTAATTGTGTTGCCCCCAAGGTCATAAAAGATTTAAGGGCCTCAAGATGATATAGAGAGGATTATAGAGAAGGAAAGAAGCCATAGTGTTAGCCTAGAATTTATCGTCACTCAGAGATTATTTCAAACAGTTCTTCAAAGAAATCTGTATGGCTTCTTCAATTACAAAGTTTTATTTATTTACTTATTTTTCCAATCTTTGGTTAAAAGTATTTCATGTTAATAGGAAGAGGTAGATGTTAGGCAATTCATCATCTGGGCAGAGATTACATCTTATAACTTCTTTTGTATATCTATCTATCTATCTGTCTGTCTATGTTTAGCTTTCTGTCTGTCATTCCTTCTCGCTTTCTTACACCACTAACAACTTAATTTTTCATGCTTGGAATTCAGACACACAAAGGTGTATATATATATATATATATATATATATATATATATATATGTTATACGACTATTCCCTGTATGCTCCTGTTTTCGCCTTACGTCTATATGCATCGTTCGATTCGGCTCAAAATCTCTATTTCATTTCACAGCACATAATAAATTATTGCACACCATCATAATTTCCTCATATTGCTTGGAAAGCTTCATGTATGAGGAATAGCGTTGTATGTGTGCGTGTGCGCGATTTTCTATCAAGCTTTGTTTTTTTTCTGTTTGCAGGGATAAAATCCCTGAACCCGTCAGTTATCCATGTTTCTAGGCTTTCACAATATTAGGATGTAAATTATATAACTTCCTTTTTGCCATGTTAAACAATTAATTTAACGTTTTGTTGCTTTGGCCAATATTTGAAATTTGATCCTTGGATGTACACGTCATAAATCACGTGTTTTCTTCGTACGTACGAAGATTCGTATGAACGAACGAACTTACGTACGTACGTATGTACGTACGAACGAACGAAATATCGTACGTATTTACGATCGAACGAACGAACGCAAGGATGACCGTACTAACGTAAGTTCGTACGAATGAAATAACGAACGAATGTAAGTACATACGTACGTACGAACCACCGAAAAGACGGACGGACGAACGTATGTGCGAACGAAAGATCGAACCTACGTACGTGAGCTCGAAAGGACGCACGAACGAACGATCGAACGAACGCATGTACGTACGTACGTAAATACGTACTTAAGTACGTACGTACGAATGATCAAACGAACGTACATACGTACGAACGAACGAACATACGTACATAGGCACGAAAGAACGAGCGAGCAAACGTACGTACGAATGTACGTTCGGAAGTACGTACGTAAGAAAGGGCGAATGAAAGTACGTATGAACGACTAACGAACAAATGTTCGTACGTACGTACGTACGTACGTACGAACGAACCGATGAACGAACGATCGAACAAACAAAAAAAGAACGAAGGAACGAATGAAAGAACGAACGAACGAACGTACAAAAGTACGCACGCACGTACGTACGAACGAACGAAAGCACCTACATAGGTCCGTACGTACGAACGAGCAAACGAACGAGCGAATGAACGTACCTGCGTATGTGCGAAAGAGCGATAGTACTTACGTACAAACGAACGAACGAACTAACGAATGAACAAACGTACGTACGAACGTATGAACGAACAAAGGAACGTACCTACGTTATTATGTATGTACGATCGAACGAAATAACGAACGAACGAACGTAAATACGTACGTACGAACAGAAGAACGAACGTACGTACGTACGAATGAAAGAACCCACGTACGAATGAAAGAACGAACGAACGAAAGAACAAACGTACGTTCGTTCGTACGTACTTACGAACTAACTAACGAACGAACGTAGTACATACGTAGGTATGTACGAACGCAAGAAAGAAAGAACGAACGAACGAACGTACGTACGTACGTACGTATGTACGTACATAAGTACGTACACACGAACGAACGCACGATCGAACGAACGAACGTAGGAACGTAAGTACGTACGAACGAACGTACGTACGTACGGATGCACGAAAGAACAATCCAACGTTCCACAAAAAGAACATACGTACGTACGCATGTACGTAAGTATGTACGTACAAACGAACAAAAGTATATACGTACGTACGTACGTATGTACGTACGTACGTATGTAGGTACGAATGAACGAACAAAATAAGGCACGTACGTTCATACGTAAGTACGAACGACCGAACGAACGTACTTTCGTACGAACGACCGAACGAACGTACTTTCGTACGAACGAAACAACGTACGTACGAACAACCGACCAGACGGACGGGCGAACGAACGAACGATCGAACGAACGCATGTCGTACGTAAATAGTACCTAAGTACGTACGTACGAATGATCAAACAAACGTACATACGTACGTACGAATCAACGAACGAACGAAAGTACGTACGTAGGCACGAAAGAACGAGCGAGTAAACGTACGTACGGATGTACGTTCGGAAGAACGTACGTACGAAAGGGCGAACAAACGAACGTACGTAAGAACGAACGAACGTAAGAACGAACGAATGTTCGTTAGTACGTACGTACGTACGAACGAACGAACCAATGAACGAACGATTGAACAAACAAAAGAACGAACGAACGAACGAACGAACGCAAGTATGTAAGTAGGTACGAATGAAAGAACGAAGAAACGAATGAAAGAACGGACAAAACCACGTACGTACGAACGAACGAACGAATGTATGTACGTACGTACGGACGTACAAATAAACGAACGAAAGCATCTACATACGTCCGTACGTACGAACGAACGAACGAACGAACGAACGAGCGAAAGAACGTACCTGTGTATGTGCGAACGAACGATAGTACTTACGTACAAACGAACGAAATAGCGTACGAACGAACTAACGAATGAACAAAGGTACGTACGTACGTACGAACGAACGAAAGAACGTACCTACGTTATTACGTATGTACGAACGTACGTACATACGTTAGTACGAAAGAGCGATCGAACGAACGAACGTACGTGCGAATGAAAAAACCCACGATCGAACAAAAGAACGAACTAAACGAAAGAACAAACGTACGTACGTACGTTCGTACGTACTAACAAACGAACGAACTAACGAACGAACGTAGTACGAATGAACGAACGATCCAACGAAAAAACGAACGACGAACGAACGAACGTACGTACGAACGGCCCAATGAACGAACGATGGAACAAACAAAAGAAAGAACGATTGAAGGAAAGAAGGAATGTAAGTATATACGTAGGTACGAACGAACGAACGAACGAACAAACGAGGAAACAAAAGTACGTACGTACGAAAGAACGAACGAACGAATGAAGGAACGTACGTGCGTACGTACGTACGGACGAAAGAATAAACGAACGAAAGCATCTACGTACCTCTGTACGTACGTACGAACGAACGAAATAACGAACGAACGAGCGACCGTACGTACGAACGAACGAAGGTACGTACGTACGAATGAAAGAACCAACGTACGTACGTAAGCACGAACGAACGAATGTTCGAACGAGCGAACGTGCGTACCTACGAACGTAAGAACGAACTAACGATCGAACGTACGTAGGTACGAATGCAAAAATGAACAAACGAACGATCCAACGAACGAACGTACGTACGTACGTACAAGCGAACCAACGTAAATACGAACGTACGTACGTACGTATGTACATACGAATGACCGAACGAAAGAACGAACGTACGTACATACGTAAGTACGAACGAACGAACGAATGACAGAAAGAACATACGTACGTAAGCACGAACAAACGCTAGAACGAAAGATTGAACGAACGAACGAACGAACGAACGAACGAACTAACGATCAAACGTATGTACGTACGAATGCAGAAAAAGAACAAACGAACGATCCAATGAAAGAACGAAAGAACGAACGTACGTACATAAGTAAGTACGAACGACCGACAGAACGAACGTACTTACATACGTAAGTACGAACGACCGAAAGAACGGACGAAGTAACGAACGAAATGAAGGAGGAAGCGAATGAACGAATAACGAAATTACGTATGTACGTACGAACGAACGAAATATCGTACGTACGTAACTACGTATGTACGTACGAACGAACGAAATATCGAACGTACGTAACTACGTATGTACGTACGAACGAACGAAATATCGTACGTACGTAACTACGTATTTACGATCGAACGAACGAACGCAAGGATGACCGTAGTAACGTAAGTTCGTACGAATGAAATAACGAACGAACGTACGTACGAACGACCGAAATGACGGACGGACGAGCGAACGATCGAACGAACGCATGTACGTACGTACGTAAATACGTACCTAAGTACGTACGTACGAATGATCAAACGAACGTACGTACGTACGAATGATCAAACGAACGTACGTACGTACGAATGATCAAACGAACGTACATACGTACGAACGAACTAACATACGTACGTAAGCACGAAAGAATGAGCGAGCAAACGTACGTAAGAAAGGGAGAACGAAAGTACGTAAGAACGACTAACGAACGAATGCTCGAACGTACAAAAGTACGAATGTTCGAAAGAACGAACGTACAAAAGTACGCACGTACGTACGAACGAACGAAAGCACCTACATACGTCCGTACGTACGAACGAGCGAAAGAACGTACCTGCGTATGTGCGAAAGAGCGATAGTACTTACGTACAAACGAACGAACGAATGAACGTAGGTAGTTACGAAGGTAAGAACGAACGAACGAAAGTAAGAACGAACTAACGAATGAACAAACGTACGTACTAACGTATGAACGAACAAAGGAACGTACCTACGTTATTATGTATGTACTATCGAACGAAATGACGAACGAACGAACGGAAATACGTACGTACGAACAGAAGAACGAACGTACGTACGTACTAATGAAAGAAACCAAGAACAAACGTACGTACGTTCGTTCGTACGTAATTACGAACGAACGAACGAACGAACGAACGAACGTAGTACATACGTAGGTATGTACGAACGCAAGAAAGAACGAACGAACGTACGTATGTAAGTACGTACGCACGAACGAACGCACGATCGAACGAACGAACGTAGGAACGTAAGTACGTACGTATGTACGAACGAACGAACGAACAAACTAACGAACGAACGTACGTACGTACGAATGCAAGAAAGAACAATCCAACGTTCCAAAAAAAGAACATACGTACGTACGCATGTACGTAAGTACGTACGTACAAACGAACAAACGTATATACGTACATATGAACGAACAAAATAACGAACGTACATTCATACGTAAGTACGAACGACCGAACGAACGTACTTTCGTACGAACGAAACAACGTACGTACGTACGTACAAACGACCGAACAGACGGACGGACGAACGTACGTGCGAACAAAAGAACGGACGTACGTTCGTAAGCTCGAACGAATGAACGGACGATCGAACGAACGCATGTCGTACGTACATAAATACGTGTCTAAGTACGTACGTACGAATGATCAAAGGAACGTACATACGTACGTACAAATGAACGAACGAACGAGCGAGCAAACGTACGAACGAAAGTGCGAACAAACGAACGTAAGAACAAACGAACGTAAGAACGAACGAACGTACGTAAGAACGAACGAACGTACGAATGAACGACTAACGAACGAACGTACGTAAGAACGAACGAACGTACGAATGAACGACTAACGAACGAATGTACGTACGTACGTACGTATGAACGAACCAATGAACGAACGATCAAACAAACAAAAGAAAGAACGAATGAAAGAACGAACTAACGTACAAAACTACGTACGTACGAACGAACGAATGTATGTACGTACGTACGGGCGTACGAATAAACGAACAAAAGCGTCTAAATACGTCCGTACGTACGTACGAACGAACGAGCGATCCAACGAACGATCCAACGAACGGACGTACGTACGTACGCACGTACGTACATAAGCGCGTCCGTAAGTACGTACGTACAAACGAACCAACGTATATACGTACGTACGTACGTACGTATGTACGAACGAATAAACGTACGTTCATAAGTATGTACGAACGACCGAAAGAACGTACTTTCGTATGATAGAAAGAACGAACGCACGTTCGTACGTACGAATGAACGTACGATCCAACGAACGAACGATCGAACGTACGTACGTACCTACGTACGTACGAAAGGACCAATGAACGAACCATCGAACAAAAAAAGAAAGAATGATTGAAGGAACGAACGAATGTACGTACGTAGGTACGAACGAACGAACGAACGTGCGTACGTACGGACAAAGGGACGAAAGAATAAACAAACGAAAGCATCTACGTACCTCCGTATGTAAGTACGAACGAACGGGCGAATGAGCGTATGTATGTACGAGCAATCGATAGTACGTAAGTACGTACGAACGAAGTAACGAACGATTGAAATGAAGGAGCAAGAGAACGTACGAACGAACATACATACGAACGAACGAACGAACGAACTAGCGAACGAACTTACGTACGTACGTATGTACGTATTTACGAACGAACGTACGGACGTACGTACGAACGAGCGATCGAACAAACGAAGGCAAGAGCGACCGTAGGAATGAAATAACGAACGAACGTACGTAGATACGTACGTACGAACGATCGAACGTACGTACGTACCTACGTACGTACGAAAGGACCAATGAACGAACCATCGAACAAAAAAAGAAAGAACGATTGAAGGAACGAACGAATGTACGTACGTAGGTACAAACGAACGAACGAGCTAACAAACGATAAAACGAACGTACGTACGAAAGAACGAACGATCGAAAGAACGAACGTACGTGTGTACGTACGTACGGACGGACGGACAGACGGACGAAAGAATAAACGAACGAAATCATCTACGTACGTACGTACGTACGAACGAGCGAGCGAATGAGCGTATGCACGTATGTACGAGCAAACGATAGTACGTAAGTACGTACGAACGAACGAAGTAACGAACGAACGAAATGAAGGAGCAACAGAAAGTACGAACGAACGTACGTACGAAAGATCGAACGTATGAACGAACCAACGAATGAACTTACGTACGAACGAAATATCGTACGTACGTAATTACGTATTTACGATCGAACGAACGAACATACGTACGTAAGTACGAACGAAAGAACGAACGAGCGATCCAACGAACGAAAGCAAGAGCGAAAGTAGGAATTTACGTTCGTAGGTATGAAATAACGAACGCACGTACGTACATATATTCGTACGAACGAACGAACGGACGGACGGGCGAAAGAACGAACGTACGTACGAACGGAAGAACGAACGTACGTACGTAAGCATGAACGAACGATCGAACGTAGGAACGTACGTAAGTACCTACGATCGTACGAAAGAATGAAGGAACGTACTAACGAATGAACGTACGTACGAATGCACAAAAAACAAATGAACGATCCAACGAACGAACGCGCGTACGTACGTACGCACGTACGTATGTACGTACGTACGCACGTACGTATGTACGTACGTACAAACAAACCAACGTATATACGTACGTGCGTACGTATGTAGGTACGAATGAACGTACGTACATACGTAAGTCCGAACGAACGAAAAAATTTACTTTCGTACGAACGAAAGAACGAACGTACGTACGTACGTCCGAATGAACGAACGATCCAACGAACGAAAGACGAACGAACGAACGTACGTACGAACGGACCAATGAACGAACAATCGAAGCAACAAAAGAAAGAAGGATTGAAGGAACCAACGAATGTAAATATGTACGTAGGTACGAACGAACGAACAAACGAGGAAACGAACGAAAGTACGTAAGGTCGGACGGACGGACGACAGAATAAACGAACGAAAGCATCTACGTACCTCCGTACGTAAGAACGAACGAATGAGCGAATCGTACGTATGTACGAAAGAACGATAGTACGTACGTATGTTCGAATGAACGAGGTAACGAACGAACGAAATGAAGGAGCACACGAACGAAAGTACGTACGAACGAACGAACGAACGCAATACCGACCGTAGGAACGTACGTTCGTTGGAATGAAATAACGAACGAACGTAAGTACATACGTACGTACGAACGACCGAACGGACGAAGGAACGAACGTACGTACGAAGGTACGTACGACCGAAAGAACGAACGCACGTACGTAAGCACGAACGAACACACGAACGAACGAACGAGCGTACGTACGAACGAATGCACAAAAGAAAAACGAACAATCCAACGAACGGACGTACGCAAGTACGTAATTACGTACGTACAAACGAACCCACGTATATACGTACGTACGTATGTACGTACGAATGAACGTACGTACATACGTATGTACGAACGTACCTACGAACGATCGAACGAACGTACGTGCGTACGGACGGATAGACGGACGAAGGAATAAACGATCGAAAGCATCTACGTACCTCAGTACGTACGTACGTACGTACGAGCGAATGAGCGTCTGTACGTATGTACCAGCAAACGATAGTACGTAAGTACGTACGGACGAACGAAGTAATGAACGAATGAAATGAAGGAGCAAGAGAAAGAACGAACGAACGAACGTATGAAAGAACTAACGAATGAACGAACGATATATCGCACGTACGTAATTACGTATTTACGATCGAACGAACGAGCGATCGAACGAACGAACGCAAGAGCGACCGTAGGAAAGTAAGTTCGTAGGAATGAAATAACGAACGAACGTACGTACGTACGAACGACCGAACGGAAGGACGGGCGAAAGAACCAAGATACGTACGAACGAAAGAACGAACGTACGTACGTACGTAAACACGAATGCACAAAGTACAAATGAACGTTCCAACGAACAAATGTACCTACAAACAAACCAACGTATATACGTACGTACGAATGAACGTACGTACATACGTAGGTCCGAACGAATGAACGAACGATCGAACGAACGAACGTACGTACGGTCGGACGGACGGACGACAGAATAAACGAACGAAAGCATCTAGGTACCTCCCTACGAAAGAACGAACGAACGAGCGAATCAACGAATGTACGTATGTAAGAACGAAAGATCGTACGTACGTACGTTCGAAATGATGGAGGACGCGAACGTACGAGCGAACGTACGTACGAACGAACGAACGCAAGAGCGACAGTAGGAACGTACGTTCGTTCGAATGAAATAACGATCGAAAATAAGTACATACGTACGAAAGAACGAATGAACGAACAAACGTACGTACGGTCGGACGGACGGACGGACGGACGACAGAATAAACGAACGAAAACATCTACGTACCTCCCTACGTAAGAACGAACGAGCGAACGAGCGAATCAGCGAATGTACGTATGTACGAACAAACGATATTACGCACGTACTTTCGAAATGAAGGAGGACGCGAACGTACGAACGAACTAATGAATGAAATTACGTACGTACGTATGAACGTACGTAAGTACGTACGTACGAACGAAATATCGTTCGTACGTAATTACGTATTTACGATCGAAAAAACGACGGACGGACGAACGAGCGAACGTACGTACGAACGAAAGAAGGAACGTACGTTCGTAAGGACGAACGAAAGAACTATCGAACGTACGTTCTTTCGTTTCTTCGTTGGATCGTTCGTTCATTCGTACGTACGTTCGTTCTTTCTATCATACGAAAGTACGTTCGTTCGTTCTTTCGGTCGTTAGTCCCTACGTATGTACGTAGATTCATTCGTACGTACATCCGTTGGTTCTTTTGTACGTATGTACGTGCGTACGTACATCCATTCGTTGGATCGTTCGTTTTTTTCTTGTGCATTCGTACGTACGTACGCTCGTTCGTTAGTTCGTTCCTTCCTTCGTCTGTCCGTCCGTTCGGTCGTTCGTACGTACGTATATACTTACGTTTGTTCTTTATTTCATTCCAACGAACGTACGTTCTTACGGTCGCTCTTGCGTTCGTTCGATCGCTCGTTCGTTCGTTCGATTGTTCGTTCATTCGTACGTACGTACGTTCTTACTTTCGTTCGTACGAAAGTAAGTTCGGTCGTTCGTTCAGACTTACGTTTGTACACGTACGTACGTTCGTTCGTTGGATGGTTCATTTGTTTTTTGTGCATTCGTACGTACGTACGCTAGTACGTTCCTTCATTTGTTCGTAGGTACGTACGTACGTTCCTACGTTCGTTCGTGCTAACGTACGTACGTTCGTTCTTTCGTTCGTACGTAAATTGGTTATTTCGCCTGACCGTCCGTTCGGTCGTTCGTACGTACGTATGTATGTACGTACGTACGTATGTACGTACGTTCGTTCGTACGTTCTCTTGCTCCTTCATTTCGTCCGTTCGTTCGTTCGTACGTACTTACGTACTATAGTTTGCACGTACATACGATCATTTGCTCGATCGTTCGGACGTACGTACGGAGGTACGTAGATGCTTTCGTTCGTCTATTCTTTCGTCCGTCTGTCCGTCCGTACGTACTTACGTACGCACGTACGTTCGTTCGTTCTTTCGTACGTACGTTCGTTTCCTCGTTTGATAAGTTCGTTCGTTCTTTCGTTCGTACCTACGTACGTAGATTCGTTCATTCCTTCCTTCAATCGTTCTTTCTATTTTTTGTTCGATCGTTCGTTCATTGGTCCGTTCGTGCGCACGTACGTTCGATCATTCATTCGTTGGTTGGTTCGTTCGTTCATTTGTAAGTCCGTTCGTTCGTTCTTTCCGTCGTTCGTACTTACGTATGTTCGTACATTCATTCGTACGTACGTACGTACGTACGCACGTATATACGTTGGTTCGTTTTTACGTACGTACTTACGTACGTGCGTAAGTCCGTTCGTTGGATCGTTCATTTTTCTTTTCTGTATTCGTACTTAAGTACGCTCGTTCGTTAGATTATTCCTCCGTTCGTTCGTACGTACGTTCGATCCTTCGTCCGTCCGTCCGTTCGGAAGTTCGTACGTACGTATGTACTTACATACGCTCGTTATTTCATTCCAACGAACGTACGTTCCTACGGTCGCTATTGCGTTCGTTCGTTCGATCGCTCGTTCGTTCGTTCGTACGTACTTATGTTCGTTCGTTTGTACGTTCGTACGCTCGTTCGTTCGTACGTACGGAGGTACGTAGATGCTTTCGTTCGTTTATTCTTTCGTCAGTCCGTCCGACCGTACGTACGTTCGATCGTTCGTTCGATAGTTCATTCTTTCGTACGTACTTACGTACTTACTTACGTACGTTCGTTCCCACGTTTGTTCGTTCGTTCGTTCGTTCTTTCATTCGTACCTACATACATATTTACATTCGTACGTTCCTTCAATCCTTTCTTTTGTTTGTTCGATTGGTTCGTTCGTACGTACGTTCATTCGTTCGTTCATTCGTTCGTTCGTTAGATCGTTCATTTGTTTTTGTGCATTCGTACGTACGTACGTTCGTTCGTTAGTACGTTCGTTCGTTCGTTCGTTCGTTTGATCGTTCATTCGTACGTACGTTTGTTCTTTCGTTCGTACGAAAGTAAGTTCGCTCGTTCGTTCGGACTTACGTATGTACGTACGCTCATTCGTACCTACATAGGTACGTACGTACGTATATACGTTGGCTTGTTTGTACATACGTACGTACGTTCGTTCGTTGGATCGTTCATTTGTTTTTTGTGCAGTCGTACGTACGTACGTACATTCGTTCGTTAGTACGTTCCTCCGTTCGTTCCTCGGTACGTAGGTACGTTCCTAAGTTCGTTCGTTCGTTCTTTCGATCGGCCGTCCGTTCGGTCGTTCGTACGTACATATGTACGTACGTTCGTTCGTTCGTTATTTCATTCCTACGAACGTATGTTCCTATGGTCGCTCTTGCGTTCGTTCGTTCGATCGCTCGTTCGTACGTACTAACGTACTAACGTACGTTCGTTCGTTCGTTCGATCGTAAATACGTAATTACGTAGGTACGATATTTCGTTCTTCCGTACGTACTTACGTTCGTACGTAAGTTCACTCGTTAGTTCGTTCGTACGTTCGTTCGTTCGTTCGTATGTTCGTTCGTACGTTCTCTTGCTCCGTCATTTCAATCGTTCGTTACTTCGTTCGTACCTACTTACGTACGGAGGAACGTAGATGCTTTCATTCGTTTATTCTTTCGTCCGTCTGACCGTCCGTACGTACGTGCGTACGCACATACGTTCGTTCGTTCGTTCGATCGTTCGTTCATTCGTGCGTACGTTCGTTTCCTCGTTTCTTCGTTCGTTCGTTCGTTCGTTCGTACCTTCGTACGTGCATTCGTTCGTTCCTTTATTTGTTCTTTTTTGTTTTGTTCGATCGTCCGTTCGTACGTACGTACGTTCGATAGTTCTTTCGTTCGTCCGTTGGATCGTTCGTTCATCCGTACCTACGTACGTAAGTTCGTTCTTTCTATCATACGAAAGTAGGTTCGTTCGTTCTTTCGGTCGTTCGTACTTACGTATGTACGTACGTTTATTCGTACGTACATACGAACGTACGTACGTATATACGTTGGCTCGTTTGTACGTACGTACTTACGTTCGTTCGTTGGATCGTTCGTTTTTCCTTTGTACATTCGTACGTACGTATTTTCGTTCGTTAGTTCGTTCATTCGTTCGTTCGTAGGCACGTAGTACGTTCCTACATTCTTTCGTTCGATCGTTCGTTCGTTCGTGCTCACGTACGTACGTTCCATCTTTCATTCATACGTACGTTCGTTCGTCCGTCCTTCCGTCCGTTCTGTCGTTCGTACGTACGTATGTACTTACTTTCGATCGTTAATTCATTCCAACGAACGTACGTTCCTACGGTCGCTCTTGCGTTCGATCGTTCGATCGCTCGTTCGTTCGTTCGTTCGATCGCTCGTTCGGAATTACGTATGTACGTACGCTCATTCGTACCTACATAGGTACGTACGTACGTATATACGTTGGTTTGTTTGTACATACGTACGTGCGTACGTACGTACGTTCGTTCGTTGGATCGTTCATTTGTTTTTTGTGCAGTCGTACGTACGTACGTACATTCGTTCGTTAGTAAGTTCCTCCGTTCGTTCGTAGGTACGTAGGTACGTTCCTAAGGTCGTTCGTTCGTGCTTACGTACGAACGTTCGTTCTTTCGTTCGTACGTACGTTCGTTCTTTCGCTCGTCCGTCCGTTCGGTCGTTCGTACGTACATATGTACGTACGTTCGTTTGTTATTTCATTTCTACGAACGTATGTTCCTACGGTCGCTCTTGCGTTCGTTCGTTCGATCGCTCGTTCGTACGTACTAACGTACGTACGTTCGTTCGTTCGTTCGATCGTAAATACGTAATTACGTAGGTACGATGTTTCGTTCTTCCGTACGTACTTACGTACGTACGTAAGTTCATTCGTTAGTTCGTTCGTACGTTCGTTCGTTCGTTCTTATGTTCGTTCGTACGTTCTCTTGCTCCGTCATTTCAATCGTTCGTTACTTCGTTCGTACGTACTTACGTACGGAGGAACGTAGATGCTTTCATTCGTTTATTCTTTCGTCCGTCTCAGCGTCCGTACGTACGTGCGTATGCACTTACTTTCGTTCGATCGTTCGTTCATTCGTACGTACGTTCATTTCCTCGTTTGTTCGTTCGTTCGTTCGTTCGTTCGTTCGAACCTACGTACGTACATTCGTTCCTTCCTTTATTTGTTCTTTTTTGTTTTCTCGATCGTTCGTTCATTGGTCCGTTCGTACGTACGTACGTTCGATAGTTCATTCGTTCGTTCGTTGGATCGTTCGTTCATCCGTACGTACGTACATAAGTTCGTTCTTTCTATCATACGAAAGTAGGTTCGTTCGTTCTTTCGGTCGTTCGTACTTACGTATGTACGTACGTTTATTCGTACGTACATACGAACGTACGCACGTATATACGTTGGCTCGTTTGTACGTGCGTACGTACGTCCGTTCGTTGGATCGTTCGTTTTTCCTTTGTGCATTCGTACGTACGTATTTTCGTTCGTTAGTTCGTTCCTTCGTTCGTTCGTATGCACGTAGTACGTTCCTACGTTCGTTCGTTCGATCGTTCGTTCGTTCGTGCTCACGTACGTACGTTCCTTCTTTAATTCATACGTACGTTGTTCGTCCGACCTTCCGTCCGTTCGGTCGTTCATACGTACGTATGTACTTACTTTCGATCGTTAATTCATTCCAACGAACGTACGTTCCTACGGTCGCTCTTGCGTTCGTTCGTTCGATCGTATTACGTAATTACGTACGTACGATATTTCGTTCGTACGTACGTACTTACGTACGTTCATACGTACGTACGTTCATACGTACGTAATTTCATTCATTAGTTCGTTCGTACGTACGTTCGCTCGTTCTTTCCGTCGTTCGTACTTACGTATGTTCGTACGTTCATTCGTACGTACGTACGTACGCACGTACATACGTTGGTTCGTTTGTACGTACGTACGTACTTACGTACGTGCGTACGTCCGTTCGTTGGATCGTTCGTTTTTCTTTTCTGTATTCGTACTTACGTACGCTCGTTCGTTAGATCATTCCTCCGTTCGTTCTTACGTCTGTAGGTACGTACGGTCGTTCGTTCGTACGTACGGTCGTTCGTTCGTACGTACGTTCGTTCCTTCGTCCGTCCGTCCGTTCGGATGTTCGTACGTACGTATGTACTTACATACGCTCGTTATTTCATTCCAACGAACGTACGTTCCTACGGTCGCTATTGCGTTCGTTCGTTCGTACGTACTTATGTTCGTTCGTTTGTTCGTTCGTACGTTCGTTCGTTCGTACGTACGTTCGTTCGTTCGCGTGCTCCTTCATTTCATTCGTCCGTTATCTCGTTCATTCGAACGCACGGACGTACTATCGTTGGTTCGTACATACGTACATTCGTTGATTCGCTCATTCGTTTGTTCTTACGTACGGAGGTACGTAGATGCTTTCGTTCGTTTATTCTTTCGTCCGTCCGTCCTACCGTACGTACGTTAGATCGTTCGTTCGATAGTTCGTTCTTTCGTACGTACTTACTTACGTACGTTCGTTCCCACGTTTGTTCGTTCGTTCGTTCGTTCTTTCATTCGTACCTACGTACATATTTACATTCGTATGTTCCTTCAATCCTTTCTTTTGTTTGTTCAATTGGTCCGTTCGTACGTACGTACGTACGTTCATTCGTTCGTTCATTCGTTCGTTCTTTGAATCGTTGATTTGTTTTTGCGCATTCGTACTTACGTACGTTCGTTCGTTAGTACGTTCATTCGTTCGTTCTTACGTTCTTACGTACGTACGTACGTTCCTACGTTCATTCGTACGTACGTACGTACGTTTATTCTTTCGTTCGTACGAAAGTAAGTTCGCTCGTTCGTTCGGACTTACGTATATACGTACGCTCATTCGTACCTACATAGGTACGTACGTATGTATATACGTTGGTTTGTTTGTACATACGTACGTTCGTTCGTTGGATCGTTCATTTGATTTTTGTGCAGTCGTACATACGTACGTACATTCGTTCGTTAGTACGTTCCTCCGTTCGTTCGTACGTACGTAGGTACGTTCCTAAGTTCGTTCGTTCGTTCGTGCTTACGTACGAACGTTCGTTCTTTCGCTCGTCCGTCCGTTCGGTCGTTCGTACGTACATATGTACGTACGTTCGTTCGTTATTTCATTCCTACGAACGTATGTTCCAACGGTCGCTCTTGCTTTCGTTCGTTCGATCGCTCGTTCGTTCGATCGTAAATACGTAATTACGTAGGTACGATGTTTCGTTCTTCCGTACGTACTTACGTTCGTACGTAAGTTCACTCGTTAGTTCTTTCGTACGTTTGTTCGTTCGTTCGTTCGTATGTTCGTTCGTACGTTCTCTTGCTCCGTCATTTCAATCTTTCGTTACTTCGTTCGTACGTACTTACGTATGGAGGAACGTAGATGCTTTCATTCGTTTATTCTTTCGTCCGTCTGACCGTCCGTACGTACGTGCGTACGCACGTACATTCGTTCGTTCGTTCGTTCGTACCTACGTACGTACATTCGTTCGTTCCTTTATTTGTTCTTTTTTGTTTTGTTCGATCGTTCGTTCATTGGTCCGTTCGTACTTACGTACGTTCGATAGTTCTTTCGTTCGTTCGTTGGATCGTTCGTTCATCCGTACGTACGTACGTAAGTTTGTTCTTTCTATCATACGAAAGTAGGTTCGTTCGTTCGTTGGATCGTTCGTTCATCCGTACGTACGTACGTAAGTTCTTTCTTTCTATCATACGAAAGTAGGTTCGTTCGTTCTTTCGGTCGTTCGTACTTACGTATGTACGTACGTTTATTCGTACATAAATACGAACGTACGTACGTATATATGTTGGCTCGTTTGTACGTACGTACTTACGTACGTCCGTACGTACGTCCGTTCGTTGGATCGCTCGTTTTTCCTTTGTGCATTCGTACGTACGTATTTTCGTTCGTTAGTTCGTTCATTCGTTCGTTCGTAGGCACGTAGTACGTTCCTACGTTCGATCGTTCGTTCGTCCGTCCCTCCGTCCGTTCGATCGTTCGTACGTACGTATGTACTTACTTTCGATCGTTAATTCATTCCAACGAACGTACGATCCTACGGTCGCTCTTGCATTCGTTCGTTCGATCGCTTGTTCGTTCGTTCGATCGTATTACGTAATTACGTACGTACGATATTTCGTTCGTACGTACGTACTTACGTACGTTCATACGTACGTACGTAATTTCATTCATTAGTTCGTTCGTACGTACTTTCGCTGGTTCTTTCCGTCGTTCGTGCTTACGTATGTTCGTACGTTCATTCGTACGTACGTACGTATGTTCGTACGTTCATTCGTACGTACGTACGTATGTTCGTACGTTCATTCGTACGTACGTACGTTCGTTCGCGTGCTCCTTCATTTCGTTCGTCCGTTATCTCGTTCATTCGAACGTTCGGACGTACTATCGTTGGTTCGTACATACGTACATTCGTTGATTTGCTCATTCGTTTGTCCTTACGTACGGTGGTACGTAGATGCTTTCGTTCGTTTATTCTTTCGTCCGTCCGTCCGACCGTACGTACGTTCGATCGTTCGTTCGATAGTTCGTTCTTTCGTACTTACTTACGTACTTACTTACGTACGTTCGTTCCCACGTTTGTTCGTTCGTTCGTTCGTTCTTTCATTCGTACCTACGTACATATTTACATTCGTACGCTCCTTCAATACTTTCTTTTGTTTGTTCGATTGGTCCAATCGTACGTACGTACGTACGTTCATTCATTCGTTCATTCGTTTGTTCGTTGGATCGTTCATTTGTTTTTGTGCATTCGTACGTACGTACGTTCGTTCGTTAGTACGTTCGTTCGTTCGTTCGTACGTTCTTACGTACGTACGTACGTTCCTACGTTCGTTCGTTTGATCGTTCATTCGTATGTACGTACGTACGTTTGTTCTTTCGTTCGTACGAAAGTAAGTTCGCTCGTTCGTTCGGACTTACGTATGTACGTACGCTCATTCGTACCTACATAGGTACGTAAGTTCGTTCGTTGGATCGTTCATTTGTTTTTTGTGCAGTCGTACGTACGTACGTACATTCGTTCGTTAGTACGTTCCTCCGTTCGTTCGTAGGTACGTAGGTACGTTCCTAAGTTCGTTCGTTCGTTCGTTCGTGCTTACGTACGAACGTTCGTTCTTTCGCTCGTCCGTCCGTTCGGTCGTTCGTACGTACATACGTACGTACGTTCGTTCGTTATTTCATTCCTACGAACGTATGTTCCTACGGTCGCTCTTGCGTTCGTTCGTTCGATCGCTCGTTCGTACGTACTAACGTACGTACGTTCGTTCGTTCGTTCGTTCGATCGTAAATACGTAATTACGTAGGTACGATGTTTCGTTCTTCCGTACGTACTTACGTACGTACGTAAGTTCATTCGTTAGTTCGTTCGTTCGTATGTTCGTTCGTACGTTCTCTTGCTCCGTCATTTCAATCGTTCGTTACTTCGTTCGTACGTACTTACGTAAGGAGGAACGTAGATGCTTTCATTCGTTTATTCTTTCGTCCGTCTGACCGTCCGTATGCACATACTTTCGTTCGTTCGTTCATTCGTACGTACGTTCGTTTCCTCGTTTGTTCGTTCGTTCGTTCGTTCGTTCGTACCTACGTACGTACATTCGTTCGTTCCTTTATTTGTTCTTTTTTGTTTTGTTCGATCGTTCGTTCATTGGTCCGTTCGTACGTACGTACGTACGTACGTTCGATAGTTCTTTCGTTCGTTCGTTGGATCGTTCGTTCATCCGTACGTACGTACGTAAGTTCGTTCTTTCTATCATACGAAAGTAGGTTCGTTCGTTCTTTCGGTCGTTCGTACTTACGTATGTACGTACGTTTATTCGTACGTACGTATATACGTTGGCTCATTTGTACGTGCGTACGTACGTCTGTTCTTTGGATCGTTCGTTTTTCCTTTGTGCATTCGTACGTACGTATTTTCGTTCGTTTTTCCTTTGTGCATTCGTTCATTCGTAGGCACGTAGTACGTTCCTACGTTCGTTCGTTCGATCGTTCGTTCGTTCGTGCTCACGTACGTACGTTCCTTCTTTCATTCATACGTACGTTCGTTCGTCCGTCCCTCTGTCCGTTCGGTCGTTCGTACGTACGTATGTACTTACTTTCGATAGTTAATTCATTCCAACGTACGTACGTTCCTACGGTCGCTCTTGCGATCGTTCGTTCGATCGCTCGTTCGTTCGCTCGATCGCTCGTTCGTTCGTTCGTTCGATCGCTCGTTCGTTCGTTCGTATTACGTAATTACGTACGTACGATATTTCGTTCGTACGTACGTACTTACGTACGTTCATACGTACGTACTTACGTACGTTCATACGTACGTACGTAATTTCATTCATTAGTTCGTTCGTACGTACGTTCGCTCGTTCTTTCCGTCGTTCGTACTTAAGTATGTTCTTGCTTTCATTCGTACGTACGTACGTACGTTCGTTCGTTGGATCGTTCATTTGTTTTTTGTGCAGTCGTACATACGTACGTACATTCGTTCTCTAGTACGTTCCTCCGTTCGTTCGTACGTACGTAGGTACGTTCCTAAGTTCGTTCGTTCGTTCGTTCGTACGTACGTTCGTTCTTTCGCTCGTCCGTCCGTTCGGTCGTTCGTACGTACATATGTACGTAGGTTCGTTCGTTATTTCATTCCTACGAACGTATGTTCCTACGGTCGCTCTTGCGTTCGTTCGTTCGATCGCTCGTTCGTACGTACCAACGTACGTGCGTTCGTTCGTTCGTTCGTTCGATCGTAAATAGGTAATTACGTAGGTACGATGTTTCGTTCTTCCGTACGTACTTACGTTCGTACGTAAGTTCACTCGTTAGTTCGTTCGTTCGTTCGTATGTTCGTTCGTACGTTCTCTTGCTCCGTCATTTCAATCTTTCGTTACTTCGTTCGTACGTACTTACGTACGGAGGAATGTAGATGCTTTCTTTCGTTTATTCTTTCGTCCGTCTGACCGTCAGTACGTACGTGCGTACGCACGTACGTTCGTTCGTTCGTTCGATCGTTCGTTCATTCGTACGTACGTTCGTTTCCTCGTTTGTTCGTTCGTTCGTTCGTTCGTTCGTTCGTACCTACGTACGTACATTCGTTCGTTCCTTTATTTGTTCTTTTGTTCGATCGTTCGTTCATTGGTCCGTTCGTACGTACGTACTTACATTCGATAGTTCTTTCGTTCGTTCGTTGGATCGTTCGTTCATCCGTACGTACGTACGTAAGTTCGTTCATTCATTCGTTCGTACGCACGTAGTACGTTCCTACGTTCGTTCGTTCGATCGTTCGTTCGTTCGTGTTCACGTACGTACGTTCCTTCTTTCATTCATACGTACGTTCATTCGTCCGTCCCTCCGTCCGTTCGGTCGTTCGTACGGACGTATGTACTTACTTTCGATAGTTAATTAATTCCAACGAACGTACATTCCTACGGTCGCTCTTGCGTTCGTTCGTTCGATCGATCGCTCGTTCGTTCGATCGTATTACGTAATTACGTACGTACGATATTTCGTTCGTACGTACGTACTTACGTACGTTCATACGTACGTACTTACGTTCATACGTAGTTACGATATTTCGTTCGTACGTACGTACCTACGTACGTTCATACGTACGTACGTAATTTCATTCATTAGTTCGTTCGTACGTACGTTCGCTCGTTCTTTCCGTCGTTCGTACTTACGTATGTTCGTACGTTCATTCGTACGTACGTACGTACGCACGTATATACGTTGGTTCGTTTGTACGTACGTACTTACGTACGTGCGTACGTCCGTTCGTTGGATCGTTCGTTTTTCTTTTCTGTATTCGTACTTACGTACGCTCGTTCGTTCCTCCGTTCGTTCGTACGTACGTTCGTTCGTTCGCGTGCTCCTTCATTTCAATCTTTCGTTACTTCGTTCGTACGTACTTACGTACGGAGGAATGTAGATGCTTTCTTTCGTTTATTCTTTCGTCCGTCTGACCGTCAGTACGTACGTGCGTACGCACGTACGTTCGTTCGTTCGTTCGATCGTTCGTTCATTCGTACGTACGTTCGTTTCCTCGTTTGTTCGTTCGTTCGTTCGTTCGTACCTACGTACGTACATTCGTTCGTTCCTTTATTTGTTCTTTTGTTCGATCGTTCGTTCATTGGTCCGTTCGTACGTACGTACTTACATTCGATAGTTCTTTCGTTCGTTCGTTGGATCGTTCGTTCATCCGTACGTACGTACGTAAGTTCGTTCGTTAGTTCGTTCATTCATTCGTTCGTAGGCACGTAGTACGTTCCTACGTTCGTTCGTTCGATCGTTCGTTCGTTCGTGTTCACGTACGTACGTTCCTTCTATCATTCATACGTACGTTCATTCGTCCGTCCCTCCGTCCGTTCGGTCGTTCGTACGGACGTATGTACTTACTTTCGATAGTTAATTAATTCCAACGAACGTACGTTCCTACGGTCGCTCTTGCGTTCGTTCGTTCGATCGATCGCTCGTTCGTTCGATCGTATTACGTAATTACGTACGTACGATATTTCGATCGTACGTACGTACTTACATACGTTCATACGTACGTACTTACGTACGTTCATACGTAGGTACGATATTTCGTTCGTACGTACGTACTTACGTACGTTCATGCGTACGTACGTAATTTCATTCATTAGTTCGTTCGTACGTACGTTCGCTCGTTCTTTCCGTCGTTCGTACTTACGTATGTTCGTACGTTCATTCGTACGTACGTACGTACGCACGTATATACGTTGGTTCGTTTGTACGTACGTACTTACGTACGTGCGTACGTCCGTTCGTTGGATCGTTCGTTTTTCTTTTCTGTATTCGTACTTACGTACGCTCGTTCGTTAGATCATTCCTCCGTTCGTTCGTACGTCCGTAGGTACGTACGGTCGTTCTTTCGTACGTACGTTCGTAACTTCGTCCGTCCGTCCGTTCGGAAGTTCGTACGTACGTATGTACTTACATACGCTCGTTATTTCATTCCAACGAACGTACGTTCCTACGGTCGCTATTGCGTTCGTTCGTTCGATCGCTCGTTCGTTCGTTCGTACGTACTTATGTTCGTTCGTTTGTTCGTTCGTACGTTCGTTCGTTCGTACGTACGTTCGTTCGTTCGCGTGCTCCTTCATTTCGTTCGTCCGTTATCTCGTTCATTCGAACGTACGGACGTACTATCGTTGGTTCGTACATACGTACGTTCGTTGATTCGCTCATTCGTTTGTTCTTACGTACGGAGTTACGTAGATGCTTTCGTTCGTTTATTATTTCGTCCGTCCGTCCGACCGTACGTACGTTCCTTCGTTCGTTCGATAGTTCGTTCTTTCGTACGTACTTACTTACGTACGTTCGTTCCCACGTTTGTTCGTTCGTTCGTTCGTTCTTTCATTCGTACCTACGTACATATTTACATTCGTACGTTCCTTCAATCCTTTCTTTTGTTTGTTCGATTGGTCCAATCGTACGTACGTACGTACGTTCATTCGTTCATTCGTTCGTTCGTTGGATCGTTTATTTGTTTTTGTGCATTCGTACGTACGTACGTTCGTTCGTTAGTACGTTCGTTCGTTCGTTCGTACGTTCTTACGTACGTACGTACGTTCTTACGTACGTACGTACGTTCCTACGTTCGTTCGTTTGATCGTTCATTCGTACGTACGTATGTACGTACGTTTGTTCTTTCGTTCGTACGAAAGTAAGTTCGCTCGTTCGTTCGGACTTACGTATGTACGTACGCTCATTCGTACCTACATAGGTACGTACGTACGTATATACGTTGGTTTGTTTGTACATACGTACGTGGGTACGTACGTACGTTCGTTCGTTGGATCGTTCATTTGTTTTTTGTGCAGTCGTACGTACGTACGTACGTACATTCGTTCGTTAGTACGTTCCTCCGTTCGTTCGTAGGTTGGTAGGTACATTCCTACGTTCGTTCGTTCGTGCTTAAGTACGAACGTTCGTTCTTTCGTTCGTACGTACGTTCGTTCTTTCGCTCGTCCGTCCGTTCGGTCGTTCGTACGTACTTATGTACGTACGTTCGTTCGTTATTTCATTCCTACGAACGTATTTTCCTACGGCCGCTCTTGCGTTCGTTCGTTCGATCGCTCGTTCGTACGTACTAACGTACGTACGTACGTTCGTTCGTTCGTTCGTACGTTCTTACGTACGTACGTTCTTACGTACGTACATACGTTCTTACGTACGTACGTACGTTCCTACGTTCGTTCGTTTGATCGTTCATTCGTACGTACGTACGTACGTTTGTTCTTTTGTTCGTACGAAAGTAAGTTCGCTCGTTTGTTCGGACTTACGTATGTACGTACGCTCATTCGTACCTACATAGGTACGTACGTACGTATATACGTTGGTTTGTGTTTACGTACGTACGTTCGTTCGTTGGATCGTTCATTTGTTTTTTGTGCAGTCGTACGTACTTACGTACATTCGTTCGTTAGTACGTTCCTCCGTTCGTTCGTAGGTACGTAGGTACGTTCCTAAGTTCGTTCGTTCGTTCGTTCGTGCTTACGTACGAACGTTCGTTCTTTCGTTCGTACGTAAGTTCGTTCTTTCGCTCGTCCGTCCGTTCGGTCGTTCGTACGTACATATGTACGTACGTTCGTTCGTTATTTCATTCCTACGAACGTATGTTCCTACGGTCGCTCTTGAGTTCGTTCATTCGATCGTAAATACGTAATTACGTAGGTACGATGTTTCGTTCTTCCGTACGTACGTAAGTTCATTCGTTAGTTCGTTCGTTCGTTCGTTCGTATGTTCGTTCGTACGTTCTCTTGCTCCGTCATTTCAATTGTTCGTTACTTCGTTCGTACGTACTTACGTACGGAGGAACGTAGATGCTTTCATTCGTTTATTCTTTCGTCCGTCTGAGCGTCCGTACATACGTGCGTATGCACGTACTTTCGTTCGTTCGTTCGATCGTTCGTTCATTCGTACGTACGTTCGTTTCCTCGTTTCTTCGTTCGTTCGTTCGTACCTACGTATGTACATTCGTTCGTTCCTTTATTTGTTCTTTTTTGTTTTGTTCGATCGTTCGTTCATTGGTCCGTTCGTACGTACGTACGTTCGATAGTTCTTTCGCTCGTTCGTTGGATCGTTCGTTCATGCGTACGTACGTACGTAAGTTCGTTCTTTCTATCATACGAATGTAGGTTCGTTCGTTCTTTCGGTCGTTCGAACTTACGTATGTACGTACGTTTATTCGTACGTACATACGAACGTACGTAGGTATATACGTTGGCTCGTTTGTACGTGCGTACGTACGTCCGTTCGTTGGATCGTTCGTTTTTCCTTTGTGCATTCGTACGTACGTATTTTCGTTCGTTCATTCGTTCGTTCGTAGGCACGTAGTACGTTCCTACGTTCGTTCGTTCGATCGTTCGTTCGTTCGTACGAAAGTAAGTTCGCTCATTCGTTCGGACTTACGTATGTACGTACGCTCATTGGTACCTACATAGGTACGTACGTACGTATATACGTTGGTTTGTTTGTACATACGTACGTGGGTACGTACGTACGTTCGTTCGTTGGATCGTTCATTTGTTTTTTGTGCAGTCGTACGTACGTACGTACATTCGTTCGTTAGTACGTTCCTCCGTTCGTTCGTAGGTTGGTAGGTACATTCCTACGTTCGTTCGTTCGTGCTTACGTACGAACGTTCGTTCTTTCGTTCGTACGTACGTTCGTTCTTTCGCTCGTCCGACCGTTCGGTCGTTCGTACGTACATATGTACGTACGTTCGTTCGTTATTTCATTCCTACGAACGTATTTTCCTACGGCCGCTCTTGCGTTCGTTCGTTCGATCGCTCGTTCGTACGTACTAACGTACGTACGTACGTTCGTTCGTCCGTTCGATCGATCGCAAATACGTAATTACGTAGGTACGATGTTTCGTTCTTCCGTACGTACTTACGTTCGTACGTAAGTTCACTCGTTAGTTCGTTCGTATGTTCGTTCGTTCGTTCGTATGTTCGTTCGTACGTTCTCTTGCTCCGTCATTTCAATCGTTCGTTACTTCGTTCGTACGTACTTACGTACGGAGGAACGTACGTTCGTTCGTAAGTACGTTCGTTCGTTCGTTCGTACGTTCTTACGTACGTACGTTCTTACGTACGTACATACGTTCTTACGTACGTACGTACGTTCCTACGTTCGTTCGTTTGATCGTTCATTCGTACGTACGTACGTACGTTTGTTCTTTTGTTCGTACGAAAGTAAGTTCGCTCGTTTGTTCGGACTTACGTATGTACGTACGCTCATTCGTACCTACATAGGTACGTACGTACGTATATACGTTGGTTTGTGTGTACGTACGTACGTTCGTTCGTTGGATCGTTCATTTGTTTTTTGTGCAGTCGTACGTACTTACGTACGTTCGTTCGTTAGTACGTTCCTCCGTTCGTTCGTAGGTACGTAGGTACGTTCCTAAGTTCGTTCGTTCGTTCGTTCGTGCTTACGTACGAACGTTCGTTCTTTCGTTCGTACGTAAGTTCGTTCTTGCGCTCGTCCGTCCGTTCGGTCGTTCGTACGTACATATGTACGTACGTTCGTTCGTTATTTCATTCCTACGAACGTATGTTCCTACGGTCGCTCTTGAGTTCGTTCGTTCGATCGCTCGTTCGTACGTACTAACGTACGTACGTTCGTTCGTTCGTTCGATCGTAAATACATAATTACGTAGGTACGATGTTTCGTTCTTCCGTACGTACGTAAGTTCATTCGTTAGTTCGTTCGTTCGTATGTTCGTTCGTACGTTCTCTTGCTCCGTCATTTCAATTGTTCGTTACTTCGTTCGTACGTACTTACGTACGGAGGAACGTAGATGCTTTCATTCGTTTATTCTTTCGTCCGTCTGAGCGTCCGTACATACGTGCGTATGCACGTACTTTCGTTCGTTCGTTCGATCGTTCGTTCATTCGTACGTACGTTCGTTTCCTCGTTTGTTCGTTCGTTCGTTCGTACCTACCTATGTACATTCGTTCGTTCCTTTATTTGTTCTTTTTTGTTTTGTTCGATCGTTCGTTCATTGGTCCGTTCGTACGTACGTACGTTCGATAGTTCTTTCGCTCGTTCGTTGGATCGTTCGTTCATGCGTACGTACGTACGTAAGTTCGTTCTTTCTATCATACGAATGTAGGTTCGTTCGTTCTTTCGGTCGTTCGTACTTACGTATGTACGTACGTTTATTCGTACGTACATACGAACGTACGTACGTATATACGTTGGCTCGTTTGTACGTGCGTCCGTTCGTTGGATCTTTCGTTTTTCCTTTGTGCATTCGTACGTACGTATTTTCGTTCGTTCATTCGTTCGTTCGTAGGCACGTAGTACGTTCCTACATTCGTTCGTTCGATCGTTCGTTCGTTCGATCGTTCGTTCGTTCGATCGTTCGTTCGTTCGATCGTTCGTTCGTTCGTGCTCACGTACGTACGTTCCTTCTTTCATTCATACGTACGTTCGTTCGTCCGTCCTTCCGTCCGTTCGGTCGTTCGTACGTACGTATGTACTTACTTTCGATAGTTAATTCATTCCAACGAACGTACGTTCCTACGGTCGCTCTTGCGTTCGTTCGTTCGATCGCTCGTTCGTTCGATCGTATTACGTAATTACGTACGTACGATATTTCGTTCGTACGTACGTACTTACGTACGTTCATACGTACGTACGTAATTTTATTCATTAGTTCGTTCGTACGTACGTTCGCTCGTTCTTTCAGTCGTTCGTACTTACGTATGTTCGTACGTTCATGTGTACGTACGTACGTACGCACGTATATACGTTGGTTCGTTTGTACGTACGTACTTACGTACGTGCGTACGTCCGTTCGTTGGATCGTTCGTTTTTCTTTTCCGTATTCGTACTTACGTACGCTCGTTCGTTTGATCATTCCTCCGTTCGTTCTTTCGTACGTACTTACGTACTTACTTACGTACGTATTTACGTATAACTTACGTACTAACTTACGTACGTTCGTTCCCACGTTTGTTCGTTCGTTCGTTCGTTCGTTCGTTCTTTCATTCGTACCTACGTACATATTTACATTCGTACGTTCCTTCAATCCTTTCTTTTGTTTGTTCGATTGGTCCAATCGTACGTACGTACGTACGTTCATTCGTTCGTTCATTCGTTCGTTCGTTGGATCGTTCATTTGTTTTTGTGCATTCGTACGTACGTACGTTCCTTCGTTAGTACGTACGTTCGTTCGTTAGTACGTACGTTCGTTCGTTAATACGATCGTTCGTTCGTTCGTACGTTCTTACGTACGTACGTACGTACGTACGTTCCTACGTTCGTTCGTTTGATCGTTCATTCGTACGTACGTACGTACGTACGTTTGTTCTTTCGTTCGTACGAAAGTAAGTTCGCTCGTCGTTCGGACTTACGTATGTACGTACGTTCATTCGTACCTACATAGGTACGTACGTACGTATATACGTTGGTTTGTTTGTACGTGCGTACGTACGTACGTTCGTTCGTTGGCTCGTTCATTTGTTTTTTGTGCAGTCGTACGTACGTACGTACATTCGTTCGTTAGTACGTTCCTCCGTTCGTTCGTAGGTAGGGAGGTAGTTCCTACGTTCGTTCGTTCGTGCTTTCGTTCGTACGTACGTTCGTTCTTTCGCTCGTCCGTCCGTTCGGTCGTTCGTATGTACATATGTACGTACGTTCGTTCGTTATTTCATTCCTACGAACGTATGTTCCTACGGTCGCTCTTGCGTTCGTTCGTTCGATCGATCGATCGCTCGTTCGTACGTACTAACGTACGTACGTACGTACGTTCGTTCGTTCGTTCGATCGTAAATACGTAATTACGTAGATACGGTGTTTCGTTCTTCCGTACGTACTTACGTTCGTACGTAAGTTCACTCGTTAGTTCGTTCGTACGTTCGTTCGTTCGTTCGTATGTTCGTTCGTACGTTCTCTTGCTCCTTCATTTCAATCGTTCGTTCGTTCGTTCGATCGTAAATACGTAATCACGTAGGTACGATGTTTCGTTCTTCCGTACGTACTTACGTACGTACGTAAGTTCATTCGTTAGTTCGTTCGTTCGTTCGTTCGTATGTTCGTTCGTACGTTCTCTTGCTCCGTCATTTCAATCGTTCGTTACTTCGTTCGTACGTACTTACGTACGGAGAAACGTAGATGCTTTCATTCGTTTATTCTTTCGTCCGTCTGAGCGTCCGTACGTACGTGCGTATGCACGTACTTTCGTTCGTTCGTTCGATCGTTCGTTCATTCGTGCTCACGTACGTACGTTCCTTCTTTCATTCATACGTACGTTCCTACGTTCGTTCGTTCGTTCGTAGGCACGTATTAGGTTCCTACGTTCGTTCGTTCGATCGTTCGTTCGTTCGTGCTCACGTACGTACGTTCCTTCTTTCATTCATACGTACGTTCGTTCGTCCGTCTTTCCGTCCGTTCGGTCGTTCGTACGTACGTATGTACTTACTTTCGATAGTTAATTCATTCCAACGAACGTACGTTCCTACGGTCGCTCTTGCGTTCGTTCGTTCGATCGCTCGTTCGTTCGATCGTATTACGTAATTACGTACGTACGATATTTCGTTCGTACGTACGTACTTACGTACGTTCATACGTACGTACGTACGTTCATACGTACGTACGTAATTTCATTCATTAGTTCGTTCGTACGTACGTTCGCTCGTTCTTTCCGTCGTTCGTACTTACGTATGTTCGTACGTTCATTCGTACGTACGTACGTACGCACGTATATACGTTGGTTCGTTTGTACGTACGTCCGTTCGTTGGATCGTTCGTTTTTCTTTTCTGTATTCGTACTTACGTACGCTCGTTCGTTAGATCATTCCTCCGTTCGTTCGTACGTCCGTAGGTACGTACGGTCGTTCGTTCGTACGTACGTTCGTTCCTTCGTCCGTCCGTCCGTTCGGAAGTTCGTACGTACGTATGTACTTACATACGCTCGTTATTTCATTCCAACGAACGTACGTTCCTACGGTCGCTATTGCGTTCGTTCGTTCGATCGCTCGTTCGTTCGTTCGTACGTACTTATGTTCGTTCGTTTGTTCGTTCGTTCGTTCGTACGTACGTTCGTTCGTTCGCGTGCTCCTTGATTTCGTTCGTCCGTTATCTCGTTCATTCGAACGTACGGACGTACTATCGTTGGTTCGTACATACGTACGTTCGTTGATTCGCTCATTCGTTTGTTCTTACGTACGGAGTTACGTAGCTGCTTTCGTTCGTTTATTATTTCGTCCGTCCGTCCGACCGTACGTACGTTCGATCGTTCATTCGTTCGTTCGATAGTTCGTTCTTTCGTACGTACTTACTTACGTACGTTCGTTCCCACGTTTGTTCGTTCGTTCGTGCGTTCTTTCATTCGTACATACGTACATATTTACATTCGTACGTTCCTTCAATCCTTTCTTTTGTTTGTTCGATTGGTCCAATCGTACGTACGTACGTACGTTCATTCGTTCGTTCATTCGTTCGTTCGTTGGATCGTTTATTTGTTTTTGAGCATTCGTACGTACGTACGTTCGTTCGTTAGTACGTTCGTTCGTACGTTCTTACGTACGTACGTACATTCCTACGTTCGTTCGTTTGATCGTCCATTCGTACGTACGTACGTACGTTTGTTCTTTCGTTCGTACGAAAGTAAGTTCGCTCGTTCGTTCGGACTTACGTATGTACGTACGCTCATTCGTACCTACATAGGTACGTACGTACGTATGTACGTTGGTTTGTTTGTACATACGTACGTGGGTACGTACGTACGTTCGTTCGTTGGGTCGTTCATTTGTTTTTTGTGCAGTCGTACGTACGTACGTACATTCGTTCGTTCGTGCTTACGTACGAACGTTCGTTCTTTCGTTCGTACGTACGTTCGTTCTTTCGCTCGTCCGTCCGTTCGGTCGTTCGTACGTACATATGTACGTACGTTCGTTCGTTATTTCATTCCTACGAACGTATTTTCCTACGGCCGCTCTTGCGTTCGTTCGTTCGATCGCTCGTTCGTACGTACTAACGTACGTACGTACGTACGTTCGTTCGTTCGTTCGATCGTAAATACGTAATTACGTAGGTACGATGTTTCGTTCTTCCGTACGTACTTACGTTCGTACGTAAGTTCACTCGTTAGTTCGTTCGTACGTTCGTTCGTTCGTTCGTATGTTCGTTCGTACGTTCTCTTGCTCCGTCATTTCAATCGTTCGTTCGTTCGTTCGATCTTAAATACGTAATCACGTAGGTACGATGTTTCGTTCTTCCGTACGTACTTACGTACGTACGTAAGTTCATTCGTTCGTTCGTTCGTACGTTCTCTTGCTCCGCCATTTCAATCGTTCGTTACTTCGTTCGTACGTACTTACGTACGGAGGAACGTACGTTCGTTCGTAAGTACGTTCGTTCGTTCGTTCGTACGTTCTTACGTACGTACGCTCTTACGTACGTACATACGTTCTTACGTACGTACGTACGTTCCTACGTTCGTTCGTTTGATCGTTCATTCGTACGTACGTACGTTTCTTCTTTTGTTCGTACGAAAGTAAGTTCGCTCGTTTGTTCGGACTTACGTATGTACGTACACTCATTCGTACCTACATAGGTACGTACGTACGTATATACGTTGGTTTGTGTGTACGTACGTACGTTCGTTCGTTGGATCGTTCATTTGTTTTTTGTGCAGTCGTACGTACTTACGTACATTCGTTCATTAGTGCGTTCCTCCGTTCGTTCGTAGGTACGTAGGTATGTTCCTAAGTTCGTTCGTTCGTGCTTACGTACGAACGTTCGTTCTTTCGTTCGTACGTAAGTTCGTTCTTTCGCTCGTCCGTCCGTTCGGTCGTTCGTACGTACATATGTACGTACGTTCGTTCGTTATTTCATTCCTAGGAACGTATGTTCCTACGGTCGCTCTTGAGTTCGTTCGTTCGATCGCTCGTTCGTACGTACTAACGTACGTACGTTCGTTCGTTCGTTCGATCGTAAATACGTAATTACGTAGGTACGATGTTTCGTTCTTCCGTACGTACGTAAGTTCATTCGTTAGTTCGTTCGTTCGTTCGTTCGTATGTTCGTTCGTACGTTCTATTGCTCCGTCATTTCAATTGTTCGTTACTTCGTTCGTACGTACTTACGTACGGAGGAACGTAGATGCTTTCATTCGTTTATTCTTTCGTCCGTCTGAGCGTCCGTACGTACTTGCGTATGCACGTACTTTCGTTCGTTCGTTCGATCGTTCGTTCATTCGTACGTACGTTCGTTTGTTCGTTCGTACGTTCGTTCGTTCGTACCTACGTACGTACATTCGTTCGTTCCTTTATTTGTTCTTTTTTGTTTTGTTCGATCGTTCGTTCATTGCTCCGTTCGTACGTACGTACGTTCGATAGTTCTTTCGCTCGTTCGTTGGATCGTTCGTTCTTCCGTACGTACGTACGTAAGTTCGTTCTTTCTATCATACGAAAGTAGGTTCGTTCGTTCTTTCGGTCGTTCGTACTTACGTATGTACGTACGTTTGTTCGTACGTACATACGAACGTACGTACGTATATACGCTGGCTCGTTTGTACGTGCGTACGTACGTCCGTTCGTTGGATCGTTCGTTTTTCCTTTGTGCATTCGTACGTACGTATTTTCTTTCGTTAGTTCGTTCATTCGTTCGTTCGTAGGCACGTAGTACGTTCCTACGTTCGTTCTTTCGATCGTTCGTTCGTTCGTGCTCATGTACGTACGTTCCTTCTTTCATTCATACGTACGTTCGTTCGTCCGTCCTTCGGTCCGTTCGGTCATTCGTACGTACGTATGTACTTAATTTCGATAGTTAATTCATTCGAACGAACGTACGTTCCTACGGTCGCTCTTGCGTTCGTTCGTTCGATCGCTCGTTCGTTCGATCGTATTACGTAATTACGTACGTACGATATTTCGTTCGTACGTACGTACTTACGTACGTACCTACGTACGTTCATACGTACGTACGTAATTTCATTCATTAGTTCGTTCGTACGTACGTTCGCTCGTTCTTTCCGTCGTTCGTACTTACGTATGTTCGTGCGTTCAATCGTACGTACTTACGTACGCACGTATATACGTTGGTTCGTTTTTACGTACGTACTTACGTCCGTTCGTTGGATCGTTCGTTTTTCTTTTCTGTATTCGTACTTACGTACGCTCGTACGTTTGATCATTCCTCCGTTCGTTCGTACGTCCGTAGGTACGTACCGTCGTTCGTTCGTACGTACGTTCGTTCCTTCGTCCGTCCGTCCGTTCGGAAGTTCGTACGTACGTATGTACTTACATACGCTCGTTATTTCATTCCAACGAACGAACGTTCCTACGGTCGCTATTGCGTTCGTTCGTTCGTTTGTTCGTTCGTACGTTTGTTCGTTCGTTCGTTCGTTCTTTCATTCATACCTACGTACATATTTACATTCGTACGTTCCTTCAATCCTTTCTTTTTATTTGTTCGATTGGTCCGTTCGTACGTACGTACGTACGTTCATTCGTTCGTTCATTCGTTCGTTCGTTGGATCGTTCATTTGTTTTTGTGCATTCGTACGTATGTACGTACGTTCGTTCGTTAGTACGTTCGTACGTTCTTACGTACGTACGTACGTTCCTACGTTCGTTCGTTTGATCGTTCATTCGTACGTACGTACGTACGTTTGTTCTTTTGTTCGTACGAAAGTAAGTTCGCTCGTTCGTTCGGACTTACGTATGTACGTACGCTCATTCGTACCTACATAGGTACGTACTACGTATATACGTTGGTTTGTTTGTACATACGTACGTGCGTACGTACGTACGTTCGTTCGTTGGATCGTTCATTTGTTTTTTGTGCAGTCGAACGTACGTACGTACATTCGTTCGTTTGTACGTTCCTCCGTTCGTTCGTAGGTACGTAGGTACGTTCCTAAGTTCGTTCGTTCGTTCGTTCGTGCTTACGTACGAACGTTCGTTCTTTCGTTCGTACGTACTTTCGTTCTTTCGCTCGTCCGTCCGTTCGGTCGTTCGTACGTACATATGTACGTACCTTCGTTCATTATTTCATTCCTACGAACGTATGTTCCTAGGTCGCTCTTGCGTTCGTTCGTTCGATCGCTCGTTCGTACGTACTAACGTACGTACGTACGTTCGTTCGTTCGTTCGATCGTAAATACGTAATTACGAAGGTACGATGTTTCGTTCTTCCGTACGTACGTAAGTTCATTCGTTAGTTCGTTCGTTCGTTCGTTCGTATGTTCCTTCGTACGTTCTCTTACTCCGTCATTTCAATTGTTCGTTACTTCGTTCGTACGTACTTACGTACGGAGGAACGTAGATGCTTTCATTCGTTTATTCTTTCGTCCGTCTGAGCGTCCGTACGTACGTGCGTATGCACGTACTTTCGATGGTTCGTTCGATCGTTCGTTCATTCATACGTACGTTCGTTTGTTCGTTCGTTCGTTCGTTCGTTCGTACCTACGTACGTACATTCGTTCGTTCCTTTATTTGTTCTTTTTTGTTTTGTTCGATCGTTCGTTCATTGGTACGTACGTACGTTCGATAGTTCTTTCGCTCGTTCGTTGGATCGTTCGTTCATCCGTACGTACGTACGTAAGTTCGTTCTTTCTATCATACGAAAGTAGGTTCGTTCGTTCTTTCGGTCGTTCGTACGTACGTTTATTCGTACGTACATACGAACGTACGTACGTATATACGCTGGCTCGTTTGTACGTACGTACGTTCCTTCTTTCATTCATACGTACGTTCGTTCGTCCGTCCTTCCGTCCGTTCGGTCGTTCGTACGTACGTTTATTCGTACGTACATACGAACGTACGTACATATATACGCTGGCTCGTTTGTACGTACGTACGTACGTCCGTTCGTTGGATCGTTCGTTTTTCCTTTGTGCATTCGTACGTACGTATTGTACGTACGTCCGTTCGTTGGATCGTTCGTTTTTCCTTTGTGCATTCGTACGTACGTATTTTCTTTCGTGAGTTCGTTCATTCGTTCGTTCGTAGGCACGTAGTACGTTCCTACGTTCGTTCTTTCGATCGTTCGTTCGTTCGTGCTCACGTACGTACGTTCCTTCTTTCATTCATACGTACGTTCGTTCGTCCGTCCTTCCGTCCGTTCGGTCGTTCGTACGTACGAATGCACAAAGGAAAAACGAACGATCCAACGAACGGACGTACGTACGTACGTACAAACGAGCCAGCGTATATACGTACGTACGTTCGTATGTACGTACGAATAAACGTACGTACGAACGACCGAACGGACGGAAGGACGGACGAACGAACGTACGTATGAATGAAAGAAGGAACGTTCGTTGGATCGTTCGTTTTTCCTTTGTGCATTCGTACGTACGTATTTTCTTTCGTTAGTTCGTTCATTCGTTTGTTCGTAGGCACTAGTACGTTCCTACGTTCGTTCTTTCGATCGTTCGTTCGTTCGTGCTCACGTACGTACGTTCCTTCTTTCATTCATACGTACGTTCGTTCGTCCGTCCTTCCGTCCGTTCGGTCGTTCGTACGTACGTATGTACTTACTTTCGATAGTTAATTCATTCGAACGAACGTACGTTCCTACGGTCGCTCTTGCGTTCGTTCGTTCGATCGTATTACGTAATTACGTACGTACGATATTTCGTTCGTACGTACGTACTTACGTACGTACCTACGTACGTTCATACGTACGTACGTGATTTCATTCATTAGTTCGTTCGTACGTACGTTCGCTCGTTCTTTCCGTCGTTCGTACTTACGTATGTTCGTGCGTTCAATCGTACGTACGTACGTACGCACGTATGTACGTTGGTTCGTTTTGACGTACGTACTTACGTCCGTTCGTTGGATCGTTCGTCTTTCTTTTCTGTATTCGTACTTACGTACGCTCGTTCGTTTGATCATTCCTCCGTTCGTTCGTACGTCCGTAGGTACGTACGGTCGTTCGTTCGTACGTACGTTCGTTCCTTCGTCCGTCCGTCCGTTCGGAAGTTCGTACGTACGTATGTACTTACATACGCTCGTTATTTCATTCCAACGAACTTACGTTCCTACGGTCGCTATTGCGTTCGTTCGTACGTACTTATGTTCGTTCGTTTGTTCGTTCGTACGTTCGTTCGTTCGTTCGTTCGTTCGCGTGCTCCTTCATTTCGTTCGTCCGTTATCTCGTTCATTCGAACGTACGGACGTACTATCGTTGGTTCGTACATACGTACATTCGTTGATTCGCTCATTCGTTTGTTCTTATGTAGGTTCCTACGTTCGTTCGTTCGATCGTTCGTTCGTTCGTGCTCACGTACGTACGTTCCTTCTTTCACTCATACGTACGTTCGTTCGTCCGTTCGGTCGTTCGTACGTACGTATGTACTTACTTTCGATAGTTAATTCATTCCAACGAACGTACGTTCCTACGGTCGCTCTTGCGTTCGTTCGTTCGTTCGATCGCTCGTTCGTTCGATCGTATTACGTAATTACGTACGTACGATATTTCGTTCGTACTTACGTACGTTCATACGTACGTACGTAATTTCATTCATTAGTTCGTTCGTACGTACGTTCGCTCGTTCTTTCCGTCGTTCGTACTTACGTATGTTTGTACGTTCATTCGCACGTATATACGTTGGTTCGTTTGTTGTAACGTACGGAGGTACGTAGATGCTTTCCTTCGTTTATTCTTTCGTCCGTCCGTCCGACCGTACGTGCGTTCGATCGTTCGTTCGATAGTTCGTTCTTTCGTACGTACTTACGTACTTACTTACGTACGTTCGTTCCCACGTTTGTTCGTACGTACATATTTACATTCGTACGTTCCTTCAATCCTTTCTTTTGTTTGTTCGATTGGTCCAATCGTTCGTACGTACGTACGTTCATTCGTTCGTTCGTTGGATCGTTCATTTGTTTTTGTGCATTCGTACGTACGTACGTTCGTTCGTTAGTACGTTCGTTCGTTCGTTCGTACGTTCTTACGTACGTACGTTCCTACGTTCGTTCGTTTGATCGTTCATTCGTTCGTTCGTAGGCACGTAGTACGTTCCTACGTTCGTTCTTTCGATCGTTCGTTCGTTCGTGCTCATGTACGTACGTTCCTTCTTTCATTCATACGTACGTTCGTTCGTCCGTCCTTCCGTCCGTTCGGTCGTTCGTACGTACGTATGTACTTAATTTCGATAGTTAATTCATTCGAACGAACGTACGTTCCTACGGTCGCTCTTGCGTTCGTTCGTTCGATCGCTCGTTCGTTCGATCGTATTACGTAATTACGTACGTACGATATTTCGTTCGTACGTACGTACTTACGTACGTACCTACGTACGTTCGTTCGATCGTATTACGTAATTACGTACGTACGATATTTCGTTCGTACGTACGTACTTACGTACGTTCATACGTACGTACGTAATTTCATTGATTAGTTCGTTCGTACGTACGTTCGCTCGTTCTTTCCGTCGTTCGTACTTACGTATGTTCGTACGTTCATTCGTACGTACGTACGTACGCACGTATATACGTTGGTTCGTTTGTACGTACGTACTTACGTACGTGCGTCCGTCCGTTCGTTGGATCGTTCGTTTTTCTTTTCTGTATTCGTACTTACGTACGCTCGTTCGTTAGATCATTCCTCCGTTCGTTCGTACGTCCGTAGGTACGTACGGTCGTTCGTTCGTACGTACGTTCGTTCCTTCGTCCGTCCGTCCGTTCGTACGTACGTATGTACTTACATACGCTCGTTATTTCATTCCAACGAACGTACGTTCCTACGGTCGCTATTGCGTTCGTTCGTTCGATCGCTCGTTCGTTCGTTCGTACGTACTTATGTTCGTTCGTACGTTCGTTCGTTCGTACGTACGTTCGTTCGTTCGCGTGCTCCTTCATTTCGTTCGTCCGTTATCTCGTTCATTCGAACGTACGGACGTTCTATCGTTGGTTCGTACATACGAACATTCGTTGATTCGCTCATTCGTTTGTTCTAACGTACGGAGGTACGTAGATGCTTTCGTTCGTTTATTCTTTCGTCCGTCCGTCCGACCGTACGTACGTTCGATCGTTCGTTCGATAGTTCGTTCTTTCGTACGTACTTACGTACTTACTTACGTGCTTTCGTTCCCACGTTTGTTCGTTCGTTCGTTCGTTCTTTCATTCGTACCTACGTACATATTTACATTCGTACGTTCCTTCAATCCTTACTTTTGTTTGTTCGATTGGTCCGTTCGTACGTACGTACGTACGTACGTACGTACGTTCATTCGTTCGTTCATTCGTGCTTACGTACGAACGTTCGTTCTTTCGTTCGTACGTACGTTCGTTCTTTCGGTCGTTCGTACGTACATATATACGTAGGTTCGTTCCTTATTTCATTCCTTCGAACGTATGTTCCTACGGTCGCTCTTGCGTTCGTTCGTTCGATCGCTCTTTCGTACGTACTAACGTACGTACGTTCGTTCGTTCGTTCGATCGTAAATACGTAATTACGTAGTGACGATGTTTCGTTCTTCCGTACGTACTTACGTTCGTACGTAAGTTCACTCGTTAGTTCGTTCGTACGTTCGTTCGTTCGTTCGTTCGTTCGATCGTTCGTTCATTCGTACGTACGTTCGTTTCCTCGTTTGTTCGTACGTTCGTTCGTACCTACGTACGTACATTCGTTCGTTCGTTTATTTGTTCTTTTTTGTTTTGTTCGATCGTTCGTTCATTGGTCCGTTCGTGCGTACGTACGTTCGATAGTTCTTTCGTTCGTTCGTTGGATCGTTCGTTCATCCGTACGTACGTACGTACGTACGTAAGTTCGTTCTTTCTATCATACGAAAGTATGTTCGTTCGTTCTTTCGGTCGTTCGTACTTACGTATGTACGTACGTTTATTTGTACGTACATACGAACGTACGTACGTATATACGTTGGCTCGTTTGTACGTACGTCCGTTCGTTGGATCGTTCGTTTTTCCTTTGTGCATTCGTACGTACGTATTTTCGTTCGTTTGTTCGTTCCTTCGATCGTTCGATCGTTCGTTCGTTCGTGCTCAAGTACGTACGTTCCTTCTTTCATTCATACGTACGTTCGTTCGTCCGTCCTTCCGTCCGTTCAGTCGTTCGTACGTACGTATGTACTTACTTTCGATCGTTAATTCATTCCAACGAACGTACGTACGTACAAACGAGCCAACGTATATACGTACGTACGTTCGTATGTACGTACAAATAAACGTACGTACATACGTAAGTACGAACGACCGAAAGAACGAACGAACCTACTTTCGTATGATAGAAAGAACGAACTTACGTACGTACGTACGGATGAACGAACGATCCAACGAACGAACGAAAGAATTACGTAAGTACGATAGTTCGTTCGTACGTTCGTTCGAACGTACGTTCGTCCGTAAGTTCGCGTCCTCCTCCATTTCGAACGTACGTACGTACTGTCGTTCGTTCGTACATACGTACATTCGTTGATTCGCTCGTTCGTTCGTTCTTACGTAGGGAGGTACCTAGATGCTTTCGTTCGTTTATTCTGTCGTCCGTCCGTCCGTCCGTCCGTCCGACCGACCGTACTTACGTTCGTTCGTTCGTTCTTTCGTACGTACTTACGTACGTTCGTTTCCTTGTTTGTTCGTTCATTTGTTCGGACCTACGTATGTACGTACGTTCATTCGTACCTACATACGTACGTACGTACGTTCATTCGTACCTACATACGTTCGTACGTACGTACGTACGTATATACGTTGGTTTGTTCGTAGGTACGAACATGCGTACGTACGTACGTTCGTTCGTTGGCTCGTTCATTTGTATTTTGTGCATTCGTGTTTAAGTGCGTATGTTCGTTCGTACGTACGTTCGCTCTTTCGCCCGTCCGTCCTTTCGGTCGTTCGTACGTACGGAGGTTCGTAGATGCTTTCGTTCGTTTATTCTTTCGTTCGTCTGTCCGTTCGTTCGTTCGTTCGTACCTACGTACGTACATTCGTTCGTTCCTTCAATCCTTCGTTCGTTAGTACGTTCCTTCGTTCGTTCGTACGTTCGTGGGTACGTACGTTCGTTCGTTCGTTGGTACGTACGTACGTTCGTTCGTTCTTTCGTTCGTACGTACCTTGGTTCTTTCGCCCGTCCTTCCGTTTGGTCGTTCGTACGTACGTAATTTCGTTCGTTATTTCATTCCTACGAACGTACTTTCCTACGGTCGCTCTTGCGTTCGTTCGTTCGATCGTAAATACGTAATTACGTACTTAGGATATATAGTTTTTTCGTACGTACATACGTACGTACTTAAGTTCATTCGTTAGTTCGTTCATACGTTCTCTTGCTCCTTCATTTCGTTCGTTCGTTCGTACGTACTTACGTACTATCGTTTGCTCGTACATACGTACATACGATCATTCGCTCGTTCGTTCGTACGTACGTTCGTTCTTTCGTTCGTACGAAATTAAATTCTTTCGTTCGTTCGGACTTACGTACGTTCATTCGTACCTACATACATACGTACGTGCGTACTACGTACGTACGTGCGTTCGTTCGTTGGATAGTTCATTTGTTTTTTGTGCATTCCTACGTACGTTCATTCGTTTGTACGTTCCTTCGTTCGTTCGTACGTTCGTAGGTACGTACGTACGTTCCTTCGTTCGATCGTGCTTACGTACGTTCGTTCGTACGTACCTACGTTCGTTCTTTCGCCCGTCCGTCCGTTCGGTCGTTCGTACTTACGTATGTACGTACGTTCATTCGTTATTTCATTCCTACGAACGATCCAACGAAGAAACGATCGCACGTACGTACGGACCAATGAACGAATGATTGAACAAGAAAAGAAAGAACGATTGAAGGAATAAACGAATGTACGTACGCGGGTACGAACGAAAAAACGAGGAAACGAACGTACGTACGAACGAAAGAACGATCCAACGAACGAAAGTACGGACTTGCGTACGTACGGACGGACGACAGAATAAACGTACGAACGAACGTACGTACGTAAGCACGAACGAAGGTAGGAACGTTCGTACGTATCTACGAATGTACGAACGATCGAGGAACGAACTAACGAACGAATGTACATACGTACGAATGCACAAAAGAACAAACGAACGATCCAACGAACGAACGAACGTATGTACGTACGCATGTACGTAAGTACGTACGTACAAACGAACCAACGTATATACGTACGTATGTACGTACGAATGAACGAACGAACGAACATACGTACATACGTACGTACGAACGGGCGATTGAACGAACGAACGCAAGTGCGACCGTGGGAACGTACGTTCGTACGAATGAAATAACGAACGAACGTACGTATGAACCAAAGAACGAACGTACGTACGTTAGCACGAACGAACGTACGTACCTACGAACGTACAAACGCACGAAGGAAGGAATTAACGAACGAACGTACGTACGTACGAATGTACAAAAGATCAATCGAACAATCCAACGAACGAACGTACGTACGTAGGCACGTACATAAGTACGTACGTACGTACAAACGAACCAACGTATTTTCGTACGAACAAAACAACGAAAGTACGTATGTACGTACGAATGAACGAACGATCCAACGAACAAACGACGAACGCCGAACAAAAAGTACGTGCGTACGTACGAACGGACCAATTAAGCAAAAGAAAGAATGATTGAATGTTTGTACGAACGAACGAACGAACAAACAAGGAAACGAACGTACATAAGTACGTACGTATGAAAGAACGAACGAACGAACGCAAGAGCGACCGTAGGTACCTTCGTTCGTAGGAATGAAATAACGACGAACATACGTACGTACGTACGAACGACAGAACGGACGGATGAACGAACGAACGTACGTACGAACGAAAGAACGAACGTACGTATGTAAGCACGAACGAACGAACGTACGTACGTACGTACTAACGAAAGATGGAACGAATGAACGTACGTACGCACGTATCAACGTACGTACAAACGAACCAACATATATACGTACGTACGTATGTAGGAACGAATGAACGTACGTACATTCGTAAGTGTGAACGAACGAATGAACGTACCTTCGTACGAACGAACGTACGACGAACGAACGAACGTACGTACGAACGGACAAATGAACGAACAATAGAACAATATAAAGAAAGAACGATTGAAGGAACGAACGAGTGTAAGTATGTATGTAGGTACGAAAGAAAGAACGATCCAACGATGGACTTGTGTACGTACGTACGGACGGACAGAATAAACGAACAAAAGCATCTACGTACCTCCGTACGTAAGAACGAACGAACGAGCGAGCGAATGAACGTATGTACGAACGTACGAACGAACGAAAGTACGTACGTACGTAAGAATGAACGAATGAAATGAAGGAGCAAGAGAACGTACGAACGAACGAACGTACGTACGAACGAACGAACCTACGAATGAACTAACGGTTGAACTTACGTGCTTACGTATGTACGTACGAACGAACGAAATATCGTACGTACGTAATTAAGTATTTAGGATCGAACGAACGAGCGATCGAACGAACGAACGCATGAGCGACCGTAGGAACGTACGTTCGTTGGAATGAAATAACGAACGAACGAAAGTACATACGTATGTTCGAACGACCGACCGGACAGACGGACGAATAAACGAACGTACGAACGAAAGAACGTACGTACGTAGCTACGAACGTACGAACTAACGAACGAGCGTACGTACGTACGAATGCACAAAAGAAAAAAACGAACTGTCCAACGAACGCACGTACGTACAAACGAACCAACGTATGTACGTACGTACGTATGTACGTACGTATGTACGTACGTACGTATGTACGTACGTATGTACGTACGTACGTATGTACGTACGAATGAACGTACGTACATACGTAAGTACGAAAGACCGACCGAACGAAAGAACGAACGTACTACGTACGTACGAATGAACGAACGATCCAACGAAAGAACGATCAAAAGTACGTACGTACGAACGCACCAATGAACGATCAATCGAACACAAAAAGAAAGAACGATTGAAGGAACGAACGAATGTAAGAATGTACGTAATTACGTACGTACTATATTTCGTTCGCTCTTACGTAAATACGTACGTAAGTAACTTCATTCGTTAGTGCGTTCGTACGTACGTACGAACGAACGAACGTAGGAACGTATGTTCGTATGAATGAAATAACGAACGAACGAACGTATGTACGTACGAACGACCGAACGGACGAACGTATGTACGTACGAACGACCGAACGGACGAACTGAAGAAAGAACGTACGTAAACAAGAACGAACGCACTAACGAACGATCGAATGAACGAACGTAGGAACGTACGTACGTACCTACGAAAGTAGGAACACACTAAGGAACGGACAAACGAACCAACGTACGTACGTAAGTACGTACGTACAAACGAACGTACGTATATACGTACGAATGAACGAAAGAACGAACGTACGTTCATACGTAAGTACGAACGACCGACCAACCGAACGAACGTACGAACGAATGAACGAACGTACGTACGTAAGCACGAACGAAGGTAGGGACGTACGTACGTATCTACGAATGTACGAACGATCGAGGAACGAACTAACGAACGAATGTACATACGTACGAATGCACAAAAGAACAAACGAACGATCCAACGAACGAACGAACGTACGTACGTACGCACGCATGTACGTAAGTACGTACGTACAAACGAACCAACGTATATACGTACGTATGTACGTACGAATGAACGAACGAACGAACATACGTACACACGTACGTACGAACGGGCGATTGAACGAACGAACGCAAGTGCGACCGTGGGAACGTACGTTCGTACGAATGAAATAACGAACGAACGTACGTATGAACCAAAGAACGAACGTACGTACGTTAGCACGAACGAACGATCGAACGTAGGTACCTACGAACGTACGTACCTACGAACGTACAAACGCACGAAGGAAGGAATTAACGAACGAACGTACGTACGTACGAATGTACAAAAGATCAATCGAACGATCCAACGAACGAACGTACGTACGTAGGCACGTACATAAGTACGTACGTACGTTCAAACGAACCAACGTATTTTCGTACGAACAAAACAACGAAAGTACGTATGTACGTACGAATGAACGAACGATCCAACGAACAAACGACGAACGCCGAACAAAAAGTACGTGCGTACGTACGAACGGACCAATTAAGCAAAAGAAAGAATGATTGAATGTTTGTACGAACGAACGAACGAACGAACAACAAGGAAACGAACGTACATAAGTACGTACGTATGAAAGAAAGAACGAACGAACGCAAGAGCGACCGTAGGAACCTTCGTTCGTAGGAATGAAATAACGAACGAACATACGTACGTACGTACGAACGAACGTATGTAAGCACGAACGAACGAACGTAAGAACGTACGTACGTACGTAAGAACGTACGTACGTAAGAACGTACGTACGTACTAACGAACGAAGGAACGAATGAACGTACGTACGCACGTACGTACGTATCAACGTACGTACAAACGAACCAACATATATACGTACGTACGTATGTAGGAACGAATGAACGTACGTACATTCGTAAGTGTGAACGAACGAATGAACGTACCTTCGTACGAACGAACGTACGACGAACGAACGAACGTACGTACGAACGGACAAATGAACGAACAATAGAATAATATAAAGAAAGAACGATTGAAGGAACGAACGAGTGTAAGTATGTATGTAGGTACGAAAGAAAGAACGATCCAACGATGGACTTGTGTACGTACGTACGTACGGACGGACAGATGGACGACAGAATAAACGAACAAAAGCATCTACGTACCTCCGTACGTAAGAACGAACGAACGAGCGAATGAACGTATGTACGAACGTACGAACGAACGAAAGTACGTACGTACGTAAGAATGAACGAATGAAATGAAGGAGCAAGAGAACGTACGAACGAACGAACGTACGTACGAACGAACGAACCTACGAATGAACTAACGATTGAACTTACCTGCTTACGTATGTACGTACGAACGAACGAAATATCGTACGTACGTAATTAAGTATTTAGGATCGAACGAACGAGCGATCGAACGAACGAACGCAAGAGCGACCGTAGGAACGTACGTTCGTTGGAATGAAATAACGAACGAACGAAAGTACATACGTATGTTCGAACGACCGACCGGACGGACGGACGAATGAACGAACGTACGAACGAAAGAACGTACGTACGTAGCTACGAACGTACGAAGGAACGAACTAACGAACGAGCGTACGTACGTACGAATGCACAAAAGAAAAAAACGAACTGTCCAACGAACGCACGTACGTACAAACGAACCAACGTATGTACGTGCGTACGTATGTACGTACGAATGAACGTACGTACATACGTAAGTACGAAAGACCGACCGAACGAAAGAACGAAGTACTACGTACGTACGAATGAACGAACGATCCAACGAAAGAACGATCAAAAGTACGTACGTACGTACGAACGCACCAATGAACGATCGATCGAACACAAAAAGAAAGAACGATTGAAGGAACGAACGAATGTAAGAATGTACGTAATTACGTACGTACTATATTTCGTTCGTTCTTACGTAAATACGTACGTAAGTAACTTCATTCGTTAGTGCGTTCGTACGTACGTACGAACGAACGTAGGAACGTATGTTCGTATGAATGAAATAACGAACGAACGTATGTACGTACGAACGACCGAACGGACGGACTGAAGAAAGAACGTACGTGAGCAAGAACGAACGCATTAACGAACGATCGAATGAACGAACGTAGGAACGTACGTACGTACCTACGAAAGTAGGAACACACTAAGGAACGGACTAACGTACGTACGTAAGTACGTACGTACAAACGAACGTACGTATATACGTACGAATGAACGAAAGAACGAACGTACGTTCATACGTAAGTACGAACGACCGACCAACCGAACGAACGTACGAACGAATGAACGAACGTACGTACGTAAGCACGAACGAAGGTAGGAACGTTCGTACGTACCTACGAATGTACGAACGATCGAGGAACGAATGTACATACGTACGAATGCACAAAAGAACAAACGAACGATCCAACGAAAGAACGTACGTACGTACGTACAAACGAACCAACGTATATACGTACGTATGTACGTACGAATGAACGAACGAACGAACATACGTACATACGTACGTACGAACGGGCGATTGAACGAACGAACGCAAGTGTGACCGTGGGAACGTACGTTCGTCCGAATGAAATAACGAACGAACGTACGTATGAACCAAAGAACGAACGTACGTACGTTAGCACGAACGAACGATCGAACGTAGGTACCTACGAACGTACGTACCTACGAACGTACAAACGCACGAAGGAAGGAATTAACGAACGAACGTACGTACGTACGAATGTACAAAAGATCAATCGAACGATCCAACGAACGAACGTACGTACGTAGGCACGTACATAATTACGTACGTACGTACAAACGAACCAACGTATTTTCGTACGAACAAAACAACGAAAGTACGTATGTACGTACGAATGAACGAACGATCCAACGAACAAACGACGAACGCCGAACAAAAAGTACGTGCGTACGTACGAACGGACCAATTAAGCAAAAGAAAGAATGATTGAAGGAACGAACGAACGAACGAACGAACAAACAAGGAAACGAACGTACATAAGTACGTATGTATGAAAGAACGAACGAACGAACGCAAGAGCGACCGTAGGAACCTTCGTTCGTAGGAATGAAATAACGAACGAACATACGTACGTACGTACGAACGACAGAACGGACGGATGAACGAACGAACGTACGTACGAACGAAAGAACGAACGTACGTATGTAAGCACGAACGAACGAACGTAAGAACGTACGTACGTACGTACTAACGAACGAAGGAACGAATGAACGTACGTACGCAAGTACGTACGTATCAACGTACGTACAAACGAACCAACATATATACGTACGTACATTCGTAAGTGTGAACGAATGAATGAATGTACCTTCGTACGAACGAACGTACGGCGAACGAACGTACGACGAACGAACGAACGTACGTACGAACGGACAAATGAACGAACAATAGAACAATATAAAGAAAGAACGATTGAAGGAACGAACGAGTGTAAGTATGTATGTAGGTACGAAAGAAAGAACGATTGAAGGAACGAACGAATGTAAGAATGTACGTAATTACGTACGTACGATATTTCGTTCGTTCTTACGTAAATACGTACGTAAGTAACTTCATTCGTTAGTGCGTTCGTACGTACGTACGAACGAACGTAGGAACGTATGTTCGTATGAATGAAATAACGAACGAACGTATGTACGTACGAACGACCGAACGGACGGACTGAAGAAAGAACGTACGTAAGCAAGAACGAACGCACTAACGAACGATCGAATGAACGAACGTAGGAACGTACGTACGTACCTACGAAAGTAGGAACACACTAAGGAACGGACTAACGTACGTACGTAAGTACGTACGTACAAACGAACGTACGTATATACGTACGAATGAACGAAAGAACGAACGTACGTTCATACGTAAGTACGAACGACCGACCAACCGAACGAACGAATGAACGAACGTACGTACGTAAGCACGAACGAAGGTAGGAACGTACGTACGTACCTACGAAAGTAGGAACACACTAAGGAACGGACTAACGTACGTACGTAAGTACGTACGTACAAACGAACGTACGTATATACGTACGAATGAACGAAAGAACGAACGTACGTTCATACGTAAGTACGAACGACCGACCAACCGAACGAACGTACGAACGAATGAACGAACGTACGTACGTAAGCACGAACGAAGGTAGGAACGTTCGTACGTACCTACGAATGTACGAACGATCGAGGAACGAATGTACATTCGTACGAATGCACAAAAGAACAAACGAACGATCCAACGAAAGAACGTACGTACGTACGTACAAACGAACCAACGTATATACGTACGTATGTACGTACGAATGAACGAACGAACGAACATACGTACATACGTACGTACGAACGGGCGATTGAACGAACGAACGCAAGTGTGACCGTGGGAACGTACGTTCGTACGAATGAAATAACGAACGAACGTACGTATGAACCAAAGAACGAACGTACGTACGTTAGCACGAACGAACGATCGAACGTAGGTACCTACGAACGTACGTACCTACGAACGTACAAACGCACGAAGGAAGGAATTAACGAACGAACGTACGTACGTACGAATGTACAAAAGATCAATCGAACGATCCAACGAACGAACGTACGTACGTAGGCACGTACATAATTACGTACGTACGTACAAACGAACCAACGTATTTTCGTACGAACAAAACAACGAAAGTACGTATGTACGTACGAATGAACGAACGATCCAACGAACAAACGACGAACGCCGAACAAAAAGTACGTGCGTACGTACGAACGGACCAATTAAGCAAAAGAAAGAATGATTGAAGGAACGAACGAACGAACGAACGAACAAACAAGGAAACGAACGTACATAAGTACGTATGTATGAAAGAACGAACGAACGAACGCAAGAGCGACCGTAGGAACCTTCGTTCGTAGGAATGAAATAACGAACGAACATACGTACGTACGTACGAACGACAGAACGGACGGATGAACGAACGAACGTACGTACGTACGTACTAACGAACGAAGGAACGAATGAACGTACGTACGCAAGTACGTACGTATCAACGTACGTACAAACGAACCAACATATATACGTACGTACATTCGTAAGTGTGAACGAATGAATGAACGTACCTTCGTACGAACGAACGTACGGCGAACGAACGTACGACGAACGAACGAACGTACGTACGAACGGACAAATGAACGAACAATAGAACAATATAAAGAAAGAACGATTGAAGGAACGAACGAGTGTAAGTATGTATGTAGGTACGAAAGAAAGAACGATTGAAGGAACGAACGAATGTAAGAATGTACGTAATTACGTACGTACGATATTTCGTTCGTTCTTACGTAAATACGTACGTAAGTAACTTCATTCGTTAGTGCGTTCGTACGTACGTACGAACGAACGTAGGAACGTATGTTCGTATGAATGAAATAACGAACGAACGTATGTACGTACGAACGACCGAACGGACGGACTGAAGAAAGAACGTACGTAAGCAAGAACGAACGCACTAACGAACGATCGAATGAACGAACGTAGGAACGTACGTACGTACCTACGAAAGTAGGAACACACTAAGGAACGGACTAACGTACGTACGTAAGTACGTACGTACAAACGAACGTACGTATATACGTACGAATGAACGAAAGAACGAACGTACGTTCATACGTAAGTACGAACGACCGACCAACCGAACGAACGTACGAACGAATGAACGAACGTACGTACGTAAGCACGAACGAAGGTAGGAACGTTCGTACGTATCTACGAATGTACGAACGATCGAGGAACGAATGTACATACGTACGAATGCACAAAAGAACAAACGAACGATCCAACGAAAGAACGAACGTACGTACGTACAAACGAACCAACGTATATACGTACGTATGTACGTACGAATGAACGAACGAACGAACATACGTACATACGTACGTACGAACGGGCGATTGAACGAACGAACGCAAGTGTGACCGTGGGTACGTACGTTCGCACGAATGAAATAACGAACGAACGTACGTATGAACCAAAGAACGAACGTACGTACGTTAGCACGAACGAACGATCGAACGTTGGTACCTACGAACGTACGTACCTACGAACGTACAAACGCACGAAGGAAGGAATTAACGAACGAACGTACGTACGTACGAATGTACAAAAGATCAATCGAACGATCCAACGAACGAACGTACGTACGTAGGCACGTACATAAGTACGTACGTACGTACAAACGAACCAACGTATTTTCGTACGAACAAAACAAGGAAAGTACGTATGTACGTACGAATGAACGAACGATCCAACGAACAAACGACGAACGCCGAACAAAAAGTACGTGCGTACGTACGAACGGACCAATTAAGCAAAAGAAAGAATGATTGAAGGAACGAACGAACGAACGAACGAACAAACAAGGAAACGAACGTACATAAGTACGTACGTATGAAAGAACGAACGAACGAACGCAAGAGCGACCGTAGGAACCTTCGTTCGTAGGAATGAAATAACGAACGAACATACGTACGTACGTACGAACGACAGAACGGACGGATGAACGAACGAACGTACGTACGATCGAAAGAACGAACGTACGTATGTAAGCACGAACGAACGAACGTAAGAACGTACGTACGTACGTACTAACGAACGAAGGAACGAATGAACGTACGTACGTATCAACGTACGTACAAACGAACCAACATATATACGTACGTACATTCGTAAATGTGAACGAATGAATGAACGTACCTTCGTACGAACGAACGTACGGCGAACGAACGAACGTACGTACGAACGGACAAATGAACGAACAATAGAACAATATAAAGAAAGAACGATTGAAGGAACGAACGAGTGTAAGTATGTATGTAGGTACGAAAGAAAGAACGATTGAAGGAACGAACGAATGTAAGAATGTACGTAATTACGTACGTACGATATTTCGTTCGTTCTTACGTAAATACGTACGTAAGTAACTTCATTCGTTAGTGCGTTCGTACGTACGTACGAACGAACGTAGGAACGTATGTTCGTATGAATGAAATAACGAACGAACGTATGTACGTACGAACGACCGAACGGACGGACTGCAGAAAGAACGTACGTAAGCAAGAACGAACGCACTAACGAACGATCGAATGAACGAACGTAGGAACGTACGTACGTACCTACGAAGGTAGGAACACACTAAGGAACGGACTAACGAACCAACGTACGTACGTAAGTACAAACGAACGTACGTATATACGTACGAATGAACGAAAGAACGAACGTACGTTCATACGTAAGTACCAACGACCGACCAACCGAACGAACGTACGAACGAATGAACGAACGTACGTACGTAAGCACGAACGAAGGTAGGAACGTTCGTACGTATCTACGAATGTACGAACGATCGAGGAACGAATGTATATACGTACGAATGCACAAAAGAACAAACGAACGATCCAACGAAAGAACGAACGTACGTACGTACGCATGTACGTAAGTACGTACGTACAAACGAACCAACGTATATACGTACGTACGAATGAACGAACGAACGAACATACGTACATACGTACGTACGAACGGGCGATTGAACGAACGAACGCAAGTGCGACCGTGGGAACGTACGTTCGTACGAATGAAATAACGAACGAACGTACGTATGAACCAAAGAACGAACGTACGTACGTTAGCACGAACGAACGATCGAACGTAGGTACCTACGAACGTACGTACCTACGAACGTACAAACGCACGAAGGAAGGACTTAACGAACGAACGTACGTACGTACGAATGTACAAAAGATCAATCGAACGATCCAACGAACGAACGTACGTACGTAGGCACGTACGTACAAACGAACCAACGTATTTTCGTACGAACAAAACAACGAAAGTACGTATGTACGTACGAATGAACGAACGATCCAACGAACAAACGACGAACGCCGAACAAAAAGTACGTGCGTACGTACAAACGGACCAATTAAGCAAAAGAAAGAATGATTGAAGGAACGAACGAATGTTAGTACGAACGAACGAACGAACGAACAAACAAGGAAACGAACGTACATAAGTACGTACGTATGAAAGAACGAACGAACGAACGCAAGAGCGACCGTAGGAACCTTCGTTCGTAGGAATGAAATAACGAACGAACATACGTACGTACGTACGAACGACAGAACGGACGGATGAACGAACGAACGAAAGAACGAACGTACGTATGTAAGCACGAATGAACGTACGTACGTACGTATCAACGTACGTACAAACGAACCAACATATATACGTACGTACGTACGTATGTAGGAACGAATGAACGTACGTACATTCGTAAGTGTGAACGAACGAATGAACGAACGAACGTACGTACGAACGGACAAATGAACGAACAATAGAACAATATAAAGAAAGAACGATTGAAGGAACGAACGAGTGTAAGTATGTATGTACGTACGAAAGAAAGAACGATCCAACGAACGGACTTGTGTACGTAGTACGTACGGACGGACAGATGGACGACAGAATAAACGAACAAAAGCATCTACGTACCTCCGTACGTAAGAACGAACGAACGAGCGAATGAACGTATGTACGAATGTACGAACGAACGAAATATCGTAAGAATGAACGAATGAAATGATGGAGCAAGAGAACGTACGAACGAACGTACGTACGAACGAACGAACCTACGAATGAACTAACGATTGAACTTACGTGCTTACGTATGTACGTACGAACGAACGAAATATCGTACGTACGTAATTAAGTATTTAGGATCGAACGAACGAGCGATCGATCGAACGAACGCATGAGCGACCGTAGGAACGTACGTTCGTTGGAATGAAATAACGAACGAACGAAAGTACATACGTATGTTCGAACGACCGACCGGACGGACGGACGAATGAACGAACGTACTAACGAAAGAACGTACGTACGTAGCTACGAACGTACGAAGGAACGAACTAACGAACGAGCGTACGTACGTACGTACAAACGGACGAAATATCGTACGCACGTAATTACGATCGAACGAACGAACGTAGGAACTTACGTACGTACCTACGAACGAACGAAGGAAAGAACTAACGAACGAAAGTACGTATGTACGAATGCACAAAAGAACAAACGAACGATCCAACGAACGAACGTACGTACGCACGTTCGTAATGACGTACATACAAACGAAGCAACGTATATACGTACTTACGAATGAACGAACGTACGTACATACGTAAGTACGAACGACCGACTGAAAGAACGAACGTACGTACGTAAGCACGAATGAACGTAGGAACGTACGTACGTACGTACGAACGAACGTACGTACGTACGAATGCACAAAAGAACACGAACGAACGAACGTACGTACGAACGGACCAATGAACGAACGAAAAAAGAAAGAACGATTGAAGGAACGACCGATTGTAAGTATGTACGTAGGTACGAACGAACAAACGAACGAACAAACGAGGAAATTAACGTACGTAAGTACGTACGTATGAAAGAACGAAAGATCGAGGGAAAGGACGAATGAACGTACGTGCGTACGTAGGTACGGACGGACGGACGGAAGAATAAACAAACGTCCGAAATGAAGGAGCAAGCGAACGTACGAACGAACGTACGTACGAACGGACGTACGTTCGAAGGAACGAACGTGTGCACGAACTAACGAATGAACTTACGTACGTATCTACGTACGAACGAACGAAATATACGTATTTACGATCGAACGAACGTACGAAATTACGTACGTACAAATACACAAAGGAAAAAAACGAACGATCCGACGAACGAACGTACGTACAAACGAACCAACGTATATACGTATGTACGTACGTACGTATGTACGTACGAACGAACGAAAGAACGAACGTACGTACGATCGGACCAATGAAGGATCGAATGTAAGTATGTACGTAGGTACGAACGAAAGGACGAATGATCGAACGAACGAAGGAACGAACGTGCGTGCGTGCGTAGGTATGTACGAACGAACGAACGAGCGAATGAACGTATGTACGTATGTACGAAAGAACGATAGTACGTACGAACGAAGTAACGAATGAACGATAGTACGTACGTACGAACGAATGATATAACAAACGAACGAACGAAGTAACGAACGAACAAAATGAAGGAGCAAGCGAACTTACGAACGACCGAACGGACGGACGGACGAACAAACGAACGTACGTACGAACGAAAGAACGAAAGAACGTACGTATGCACGAACGAACGATCGAACGAAAGAACGTAGGAACGTACGTACGTACCTACGAATGCACAAAAGAACAATCGAACGAACGAACGCACGTTCGTACGCACGTACGTTAGTACGTACGTACAAACAAACCAACGTATATACGTACATACGTACGTATGTATTTTAATGAACGTACGTATATACATAAGTCCGAAAGAACGAACGAACGTACTTTCGTACCACCGAAAGAACGATCGTACGTACGTATGTACGAATGAACGAACGATCCAACAAACGAACGAAAGAGGAACAAACGAAAGTACGTACGAACAGATCAATGAACGAATAATCGATTAAACAAAAGAAAGAACAATTGAAGGAACGAACGAATGTAAGTATGTATGTAGGTACGAACGAAAAATGAACGAACGAACAAACGAGGAACCGAACGTACGTATGTACGTACGAAAGAACGAACGATCGAACGAATGAACGAACGAACGTACGTGCATACGTATGAACGTACGTTCGGACGGACGGACGAAATAATAAACGAACGAAAGCATCTACGTACCTCCGTAAGTACGAACGAACGAAGGAGCGATCGATCGAACGAACGAACGAACGCAAGAGCGACCGTAGGAACGTTCGTTCGTACGAATGAAATAACGAACGAATGTACGTACATACGTACGTACGAACGAATGACCGAACGGGCGGATGAACGTACGTAAGCACGAACAAACGCAGCAATGTACGTACGTACCTACGAACGTACAAACGAACGAAGGAACGAACTAACGAACGAACGTACGTACGTACGTACGAATGCACAAAAAAACAAACGAACGATCCAACGAACGAACGAAGGTACGTGAGTACAAATGAACGAACGATCCAACGAACGAACGAAAGCACGAACGAACAAACGTACGTACGTACGAACGGACCAATGAATGAACGATCGATTAAACAAAAGAAAGAACGACTGAAGGAACGAACGAATGTAAGTATGTACGTAAGTACGAACGAACGAACGAGGAAACGAACGTACGTAAGTACGTACGTACGAAAGAACGAACGAACGAACGAACGAACAAGCGTACGTTCGAACGTACGAAAGCATAAACGAACGAAAGCATCTACGTACCTCCGTACGTAAGAACAAACGAGCGAACGAACGTATGTACGAACGAACGATAGTACGTACGTACGAATGAACGAACGAACTGAAGGAGCAAGCGAACGTACGAACGAACGTACGTACGTACGAACGAATGTACGAACGAACGAACGAACGAACGAATGATTCAACGAACGAATGTAGGAACGGACGTACGTACCTACGAACGAACGAACGTACGTACGAACGAACGTACGTACGTACGAACGAATGCACAAAAGAACAAACGAACGATCCAACGTACGTACGAATGAAGGATCAATCCAACGAACGTACTTTCGTACGAACGAAAGAACGAACGTACGTACGTACGAATGAAGGATCAATCCAACGAACAAACGAACGAACGAACCAACGTCCGTACGTACATACGAACGGACCAATGAACGAACGATCGAACAAACAAAAGAAAGAACGATTGAAGGAACGAACGAATGTAAGTATGTACGTAGGTACGAACGAAAGAACGAACAAACAAGGAAACGAAAGTACGTAAATACGTACGTACGAAAGAACGAACGATCGAACGAACGAACGCACGTGCGTACGTACGTACGTACGGACGGACGGATGGACGAAAGAATAAACGAACGAAAGCATCTACGTACATCCGTACTTACGTACGAAAGAACGAGCGAATGTACGTATGTATGTCGTTTGTTCGTTCGTCGTTCGTGCTTTCGTACGTACATACGTACGAATGAACGAACGAAAGAACGAACGTACGTACATACGTAAGTACGAACGATCCAACGAACCAACGTATATACGCACGTACGTACGTACGTATAAACGCTGGTTCGTTTATACGTACGTACTTACGTACGTACGTTCGTTCATTCCTTCATTCGTTTGTACGTTCGGAGATACGTACGCATGTTCCTACGTTTGTTTGTTCGATCGTTCCTTCGTACTTACGTAGGTAAGTACGTTCGTTCTTTCGTTCGTTCATTTGTACGTACATACGTACGTACGTATATACGTTGGTTTACGTACATTCGTTGGATCATTCGTTTGTTCTTTTGTGCATTCGTACGTACGTACGTTCGTAGGTACGTACGTACGTTCCTACGTTCATTCTTGCTTACGAACGTACGTTCGTTCGTCCGTACGGTCGTTCTTACGTACGTATGTACGTACGTTCTTTCGTTATTTCATTACTACGAAGTTACGTTCCTCCCGTCGCTCTTGCGTTCGTTCGATCGTAGTTTACATACGTACGATATTTCGTTCGTTCGTACGTACATACGTACGTAATTCTCATTCGTTAATTCGTTCGTTCGTACATACGTTTGTTCGTTCATTCGCTTGCTCCTTCATTTCGTTCGTTCGTACTATCGTTCGTTCGTACATACGTACATCCGCTCGTTCGTTCGTTCGCACGTACAGAGGTACGTAGATGCTTTCGTTCGTTAATTTTTTGTCCGTCCGTACGTACGTACGTTCATTCGTTCGTTCATTCTTTCATACGTACGTAATTACGTAATTATGTACGTTCGTTTCCTTCTTTGTTCGTTCGTTCGTACTTACGTACATACTAACATTCGTTCGTTCCTTCAATCGTTCTTTTGCTTAATCAATCGTTCGTTCATTGGTCCGTTCGTACGTACGCACGTACTTTCGTTTGTTCGGCGTTCGTCGTTCGTTCGTTGGATCGTTCGTTCATTCGTACGTACATACGTACTTTCGTTGTTTTGTTCGTACGAAAATACGTTCGTTCGGACTTACGTATGTACGTACGTTCATTCGTACTTACATACGTACGTATATACGTTGGTTCGTTTGTACGTACGTACTTATGTACGTGCGTACGTACGTACGTTCGTTCGTTAATTCGTTCCTTCGTGCGTTTGTACGTTCGTAGGTACCTACGTACGTTCCTACTTTCGTTTGTTCGTTCGTTCGTTCGTGCTAAAGTACGTACGTTCGTTCTTTCGTTCACACGTACGTTCGTTCGTTACTTCATTCGTACGAACGTACGTTCCCACGGTCACACCTGCGTTCGTTCGGTCGTTCGTAAATACGAACTTAAGTACGTACGATATTTCGTTCGTATGTAAATTCATTCGTTAGTTCGTTCGTTACTTCATTCGTTCGTTCGTTCGCTTGCTCCTTCATTTCGTTCGTTCGTTACTTCGTTCGTTCGCTACTTCGTAGGTACGTACTATCGTTCGTTGGTACATACGTATATTTTCTCGTTCGTTCGTTCGTACGTACGGTGGTACCTAGATGCTTTCATTCGTTTATTCCTTCGTCCGTTCGTACGTACCTACGTATTTACGCACGTACGTTCGTTCCTTCAATCGTTCTTTCTTTTGTTTGGTCTATCGTTCGTTCATTGGTCCGTTCGTACGTACGTATGTACGTTCGTTCGTTGGATCGTTCGTACATACGCTCGTTCGTTAATTCGTTCCTTCCTTCGTCCGTCCGTCCGTTCGGTCGTTCGTACGTACGTATATACATACGTCCGTTATTTATTTCATTCCAACGAACGTACGTTCTTACGGTCGCTCTTGCGTTCGTTCGTTCGTTCGATCGCTCGTTCGTTCATTCGTACGTACGTACGTACGTACTTCTTTCTTTCGTTCGTACGAACGTAAGTACGTTTGTACGTACGTACATGAGTACGTACGTACGTACATGCGTACGTATGTACGTTCGTTCTTTGGATGGTTCATTTGTTTTTTGTGCATTCGTACGTACGTACGTACGTACGTTAGTTCGTTCCTTCATTCGTTCGTAGATACGTACGTTCGTTCCTACGTTCGATCGTTCGTTCGTACTTACGTACGTACGTTCGTTCTTTTGTTCGTTTATTCTTTAGTCCGTCCGTCTGTCCGTGCGTACGTACTTACGTACGTTCGTTCGTACCTGCGTACGTACATTCGTTCGTACCTACGTACGTACATTCGTTCGTTTTTTCCTTCAATCGTTCTCTATTTTTTGTTCGATCGTTCGTTCATTGGTCCGTTCTTACGTACGTACGTTCGATCGTTGGATCGTTCGTTCATTCGTAAGTACGTACATACGTTCGTTCGTTCTTTCGGTCGTTCGTACTTACGTACGTACGTAGTTCAATCGTACGTACGTACGTATATACGTTGGTTCGTTTGTACGTACGTGCGTACGTCCGTTCGTTCGTTGGATCGTTCGTTTTTTCTTTTCTGCATTCGTACTTACGTACGCTCGTTCGTTAGTTCGTTCCTCCGTACGTACGTACTACGTTCGTGCTTAAGTACGTACGTTCGTTCCTTCGTCCGTGCGTCCGTTTGAACGTACGTACGTACTTACATTCTTTCGTTATTTCATTCCAATAGCAATATATTCTTCCAACAATAACTTATCGCTGCAGCTAAACACGAAGAGAATGTATACTGTATACTGTATGAATAAAATACGTGAATATTGCGACCAGAAAATATTTAATCCGAAATATAGTAAACAAGAGCAGATAAATCAGAATTCTTAGAGTACTGAGTTTCATAACGTTATGTTTTGATTTCAGATTTCATAAGAGTCAACTTCGTCAAAATTTCTGTGATATTAATAACGTAGAAACCTATTATGCTACTGGGCAACGACAAATTTCCACACTTATCTTTCACCTGTGGTAATCACAAATGGAGCGTCTTTGATGATTGATCTGCTAGAATATATTGCTATGTTTCGTGCTACAATGTTGATTTTATGTTTATTTAAATCAGTCATTCCCAACAGTTTTTTTTGTTGCTCAAAGACCTCTTTGATTTCTATTATACATGAATGGATCCTCATAGCCATTCAATGTTTCAAAAATCCTATTATATTTTTAGAATTAAATTTTATTAGGGATTCTTTTACTCTTTTACTAGTTTCAGTCATTTGACTGTGGCCATGCTGGAGCACCACCTTTAGTCGAGCAAATCGACCCCAGGACTTATTCTTTGTAAGCCTAGTACTTATTCTATCGGTCTCTTTTGCCGAACTGCTAAGGGGACGTATACACACCAGCATCGGATATCAAGCGATGCTGGGAGGACAAACAGACACACAAACACACGTGTGTATATATATATATATATATATATATATATACACACACACACACACGACGGGCTTCTTTCAGTTTCCGTCTACCAAATTCACTCACAAGGCTTTGGTCGGCCCGAGGCTATAGTAGAAAACACTTTTCCAAGGTGCCACGCAGTGGGACTGAACCCGGAACCATGTGTTTCGTAAGCAAGGTACTTACCACACAGCCGCTCCTACGTCTATTGTAGAAATATATTAAAATATTTGGTATATTATAAAAGTATAAACAATTTAGTGTACACAAATTAAAAAAAGCACGGACCCTCAATTGTCATGTTGGGCCCCGGTGGAAAACCAGTGCTTCAGTTAGCCATAAATTAGTGAATAATAACAGTGTATGAATATAAGAGAGGACTTGAAATATCAAAAAAACTATTTCAGCAAATGAAAATGGAATAATCTCACTTCTAATTCTCTGTCATTTTCTTTCTTATTGCAGATTGTTCGGAGTGGGTGGTACGTGCTATACATGTGGACAGACCATCCCAGCCAATGAAATGGTGAGACGTGTACAAGGGAACGTTTACCACTTGAAATGCTTCACGTGCGTCACATGTCATAACCAACTGGTGACGGGGGATCGATTCAGCATCGTGAACGGTAACCTGGTGTGCGAGCAGGACTATCCGAAAGTCTTAAAAGGACATGTACAGTTACCGAACAGGAACAATCATAAAGTTGGCTGGATACATTCTTAGATTCACTTATCAATATTGATGATAATTCTAATTAATAATAATAATAATTATTATTATTATAATTATGGGGAGGATTTCATTTATTACCACAAGGGTGACAGATTAGCGGACACGAGGATAATAATTATTATTATTCATAAAATTTATGAAAACAAAAGAAAAATTATAATGAAGAAAACACAAAACTAAGCAAAAAACAATTCAGATAAAATATTACAAAATAACAAACAAAAAAAAACTATTAATGCTGATGATTATGATTATCATTGTGATGAAGTTGATTAAAAAATATGGAGGACAAATTGGCGTTAATTCGTTAGAGCACAGTGCAAAACACCTTGCATGAATCCGTGTCTATGTGAGCAGTGCCCGTATGTTTTGTGTGCGTGTATGTGTGTGTTTGTTTTACTGTTGCCCGTTAACGTATTGCCATGATTCGACGACTGAATGAAACGTAGCTTCATTCAAGAAAGAACAGTAAAAAAAAAAACCTTAAACTTACAATAAAACAAAGGCAAACGAAAATGAAGAAAAAACAACAATTAAAAACTCAAGTCATACACTTGATTAATAATAAACAGCGAAAAGGAAATCTAAAAGAAAGAAACAAACAAGACGAAAACTAAAAATTCAACCTACCTACCTACATATATATATACAAACGCGCATATAATTACACACACATACAAACGATGGCATTTTTTTTTTACGCACGCACTCAGACAAATCAAAAATACAAATGTCTCTTTACTCATAGATTTTCAGTCATTTACATATTTGAAATTATATTTAAGCGAAGAAAAAGTGTAAAATAGAATCCCGATAGAGAGCTGCATTTTGGAAGAGTCATACTGTTTATATCGTTTATAGCAAAAATGTCGAACGTGAGAATCTATTCAGTAGGTGAGTAGGTCTACAGAGAACGAATTCTCACCAGAATCTAGTGAGATCATTGCTCATTTTGGTTTATGGTGCTGAATTAAGGGACTGAAGACAATATTCAATTAATCCTTGTCCATCTTGATAGTTAGATCTAGTCAATGATGACAAGGACGATAAAATGTAGTGGTGGAGGTCATGATGCTGTTGCTCACATTATAAGATACATCATAATAGATAAATTTTCGTCTGTTTTTTTATTTAGAGCTGGGCAACGGACTGGATCAGCTTATTAAGTTGTAGAATATTCGAGTGATCTTTGCTGATCTAGTTACTGATCCCCATTTAAATCAAGTGGCTGGATTAATTCTCTTTGCTACAAAATATTCGACTGACTTTGCTCATACGATGTCTAGAGTTTAGTCGAATTGAGCCATCAAATGATTTTAGTTAGTTACCGGAGAATATACGATGGTTCGATACTCCTTTAGAGCAGAGAAGATACTTTAATATTTCAGCGAATCAAGTCATTTAAGTAGTGAAACGAATTTATGGATAGGTGCCGCCTTCAGCTATAAGGAGAGGCAAAAACCGATTCGTCTTTTAGAAAATGCAGTCAAAACCTCCCAAATTATATGCCGCTTTCTTAAAAAAACAAAACAATGTATTTACATCCTTTTCTTGCGCCCTTTTAAAGCCTAGCCAGGCTCATGGGCCTGGTTTCCCGGTTTCAATGGCGTATGTGTTCCCCAGCTGGACGGGACGCCAGTCCATCGCAGCGTTACTCATTTTTGCTAGCTGAGTGGACTGCAGCAACGTAAAATGAAGTGTTTTGCTCAAGAACACAACGCGTCGCCCGGTCCAGGAATCGAAAGCACAATCTTACGATCATGGTGCTGACACCCTAACCACTAAGCCACGCGCCTCCACTATTTACATCTTACTCCTACTAAATAGATTTTCATAGAAATAGACGAGATTGCCATAGGAGGAGAGCCTCTGAGCAACTTCCGCTCAATCAGGGCTGAACTAAGGATAAATAATTAGTAAGTTTATATCTTAGTCTCGCAAATGAGTGACGTTGAGAAAATCCCGCACCATTTGATTGATACATCGAATTAGAAATGTCAATTAATTGGGTGATATTGGAATTATGCTGTCAATCAGAAGTCTACTGATACGAAACACCGCTGCTGAAAATAAATATTACCATCTCAATCCAGTTTCCCTCCCACCCCAATGTATATATATATATATATATATATGCTATATAAGCTATGAAACCGTTAGTTAAAACGTTTTCACGTTTGCTCACATTAAAGGCAATTTAACGTAGTTATATATATATATATATATATATATGCTATATAAGCTATGAAACCGTTAGTTAAACCGTTTTCACGTTTGCTCACATTAAAGGCAATTTAACGTAGTTATATATATATATATATATATATATATATATATGCTATATAAGCTATGAAACCGTTAGTTAAAACGTTTTCACGTTTGCTCACATTAAAGGCAATTTAACGTAGTTATATATATATATATATATATATATATATATATATATATATATATCCAAAGTTTAAAATTTTTTAATTTAAGAGAGAGATTTGACGCTAATATCCATTATTAATGTAATTTATTCCTATGTCAACATTTCTGTATAAAGCTATATTTGACCGTCAAATTTAAGTCAAACATATATAAAACTATATATATATATGTGTGTGTGTAATAGGATACGCATATCTTATCCTAAAATTTGAGAAGACTATTCACACAAGAAAAGACTCAGCATAAGAATACCGAGTAAACATTATTTGTAGAGGGCGTTCAAACCAATAGATAACATTACATTGATTTGTCCCCATATACATACATACAAATATTCATACGTTTCAATACAGACTGTCTGCCTTCACTAGTGTTGTTCTGCTACAGTAGGTGATGTATTTCATTATTTATGTGGCTGTGACAAGTCAACCTCCGGTGGTTTAAACCGTGAGTATTCAGTTTTAGTTGTGTGATCAACCAAAGTGCATCCTCGTTATAAGAGCTGTGTATTGTGGCTGAGCGTTCGGCAGATACGAAATTCTTAAGCTGAGCCAATGTGATGCACATGTATGTATGTGACAATATCTGTCCATTGATTTAAATAGAATCCATCTGACCAGGCTTCCACTTCAGTCTCAAGCGCAGTCTTGAGTTGACACGAGATTACGGTAAAAATCACAATCTCATGATGGGGGAAACTAACTATTTAATTATTCGGTCAGATGTGCATTCAGTTAGCGTCACCACAAAAAACACGACGATTTACATCTTTATTAACACTAGACTGAGGGAACAAATATAGTGAAAGGGGAATGACTAGGATGCCATCCCGGTAGTGTTTAGTCATAAATTTCCTTAATAATACATAAACTGTGAATCATCCTTATCGATTATTTAAATTTTATAATCTGCTTTCGAATACATAACTTTGTGCCGGGGTTTGTAACCAAGAGAGTCTTTGTAGCCCTTTCAATTTCATAGAAATAACAGCTAAATTTGCTTCAATTCTTATCTTACTATCTCCAAGAAGGACTTACTGATTGACTAGCTTATATATATATATATATATATATATATATATATATATATATATAATACAAAGAATATATATACATGTATACACACATATATGTACATACTTACATCTACATGTGTATATATATGCATATCAGGGTACAGGACGTTAGAACAATAAACTACAGACAACGGAACGAACACATAGGAAAACGGAAAGCCACTTGGAATATCCCTTCATCAGCTGTCTCTATTCTATCTAGACGTTTCGAAGATAAGACAAAAATGTACTCTAGAATAGTCTCTTCCTGAGTAGTGGATCAACCCACTACACAGAGGATTCCAAGGTGGCAAACACAAACCAAGACAGGAAAAAATGGACAGTGAAAACAACATTCAAAAGCCGTACGGCCAAACGCAAATCTGAGGTAGAACGCTAGTAGTTCGTCTTGCCTTCACTGCGGCTGGAGTGAAAAGAAAGTTGACCACAGGTCACACGAGAGCAGAGAGGATGGTGGAGGGAGGAAGTGGAACAAGGAGGAAGGGACAGAAGGGTATAGCAGTGAAGTAGAGGCCAGGACAGAGGGGTAGATAGGAAGATAGAGGAAGACAGATAGATAAATAGATAGAAAGATAGATAGATAGATAGACAGATAGACAGATAGATAGATAGATAGAAAGATAGTCACGTCAGAATAATAGTAGACTTACTTGCAAAAAAGGACGTGTGCGTTCAATAATGTAATAATACAAAGAATATATATACATGTATACACACATATATGTACATACTTACATCTACATGTGTATATATATGCATATCAGGGTACAGGACGTTAGAACAATAAACTACAGACAACGGAACGAACACATAGGAAAACGGAAAGCCACTTGGAATATCCCTTCATCAGCTGTCTCTCTCTCTCTCTATATATATAGTGTGTGTGTGTGTCTCTAGATATATATATTTAAAAAAGTAAGATAAAAAGAAGGCGCATTTTATATCATCTGTTCCCTACGTACGTTTCACTATTTTGGTTTATCTGCATTCTCTACAGTCGGTGTTCGAAATGCAGTCATCACTGGAATGCTTTGTGGCATTATGTTTCCATAGATCAGATGCTCTAAACTTACTAGCAGTAGTCGTAAATCTAACTGTACACACAATACTCTCTCTCTCTCTTATATATATATATATATATATATATATATATATATATATATATATATATATATCCAAGAAAATGCGTATTTATATATGAAAATCGGTAATATTTGTTTTTTAAAACGTGAACAATATGACACCCCCAAAATGCTTAAAAAAAATCTGCTTGAAATCGCAAACAAAAATATTATTTAAATCAAACTCCTTGCCAAAAACAAAGAATACTTGGAAACTCTTTCACACGAAACAATGATTCTTAGTAAAGGATTTTTTTTTTTTTTTTATTCTTGGGATTTCTTTTTTTTTTTCTTTTCTGTATATAATATTTTCAAAATTAGATCCCAAAACTCAAGCAGTTTGG
>NW_028315403.1:0-72500 GCF_046866305.1 Octopus bimaculoides
ATACATACATACGTACATACATGTACATATATATATATATATATATATATATATATATATATATATATATATATATATATATATATATATATATATATACATATATATATATGTGTGTGTGTGTACATGTATGCATGTATGTATATGTATGCGTATGTATAAATGTATATATATATATATGTATATATATCTTTATATATATATATATATATATATATATATATATATATATATATATATATATATATATATATAGATATATATATATATACACATACATATATATATATATGTATATATATATATACACACACACACACACACACACACACACATATATATATATATATATATATATATATATATATATATATATATATATATATATATATATATAGAGAGAGAGAGAGAGAGAGAGAGAGAGATCCCTATAATAGGACATCTAACCCGCTAGAAAGAGCAGCAAAAAACTCTATACCACAAAAATAGGGATAATTTCGAAAGAGAATGAAAAATAAAAACATTTTTACCAGTCTACACTCTGTACCATGGTTTCAAGCTATTTAGCTAGATAAAATTATATCTAACTCCGGGGCTTTCATCAGCAGAGCAAGGAATACCAGAGCAGATCATATGTGACAATGGAACCGAGTTCACATCTCAGGAATTCAAAAAGCTAGCTGATGAGTATAGGTTCAACATTGTAACCTCATCTCCACACTACCCCAAAGGTCATGGATTCATTGAAAGACAGGTGCAAACAGTCAAAAGAACACTAGTCAAATGCCGAGAAACCAAGCAACACCACTGAGAGCTGACATGAAATCCCCAGCAGAAATGCTGAATGGCAGGAAATATAAAACCACCCTGCCAACTAAGATTCAACCTCCTATTGACCAGGAAGAGACAAAGGCAAAGCTAGCAGCCACTCAGGAACAAGCGCAGAAATATTACAACAGACATGCACAATATTTACCTGAGATACTTGGAGGACAACATGTGCATACTCAAGATCCCATAACTAAAACATGGATCCCAGCACAAGTTGTCAGTAGAGCTGAAACTCCAAGATCGTACATTATAGAAACTGAATCTGGTAGGCAGCTGAGACGTAACAGGGCCCACATCCGCCCAACAGCAAAGCTATCGAGGATAGCACGCGCAACACCTGCAGCATCAGTGACAACACCAACAAGAACCACAACATGCACAGCAGATGACGGCACACACAGAATCCGTATTTCCACAGGATCATCACCCCAACGGGCACCAACCACCCATCAGCAGCCCAACGACACACCTCAGACACCAGTGCAGAGCACAAGATCCACCAGATGGAGATCGAACATTTTACCACCGATTCGATACCGTTAAGAGAGAAGGAAAATAAAACAACTACTTCTGCTAGATTAGGAAGCAGAAAACCATGTGTGTGGGCAGAATAATCCCACGGTTTCTGCTGCAGGATTGCCACCCTTGCGCTGACAATCCATTAGTGCAAGGGAGATTACTTCTATAAGAAGAAGGGATGTTATATGTTCATATCTATGTGCATGTGTAGGTATACGTATATATGAATACATCTTCACTAGTAGTACTATTTTGTTAAGCGCATCTACTAAGCAGTATGAACTGTGGTTAAGGCAGATACGCACAGTGTGTATCACTCCGCTATAGACACTGTTTTGTAAACATGTCAAATAAAGTAAACACGTAGAAACATAGCAATACCTTCAGTGAGTTGTTTATTATCCCATCAAGAACAAAAGAATACATAACAGGGATGAAAGATAAATCTATTTCTAATCAAGAACAAAGAAAAGATGCTCAACCACTTCCAGCAATGCCAAAGTTTTCACTGTGTTAAATTTCATGTGTGTTCAATGAAACGTTAAATGATTTAGCTTAAAAACGCTCGGAATGTTCCGGACAACCTAATATTATTGGGAACATGTTGAGAACCAGATAAGGAATAACATCAAAATGTCTGGCCTCCTTATCAGAATCACGAGATGAGATCATACTTTCAGACACTACCTCTCTTATAGTGACAACATATAGGATACACACTGTCTGGACCATTGCCCCATCAAAGCCAAACAGCCAACGGACAGTGTCCGGTTGTGTTTCGAAACTCACCTGATGTACGAGATGACCTGTATTTGCGAGGGAACTTACATAGGATCGACTAAACGATACCTTCACATCAGAGTGAAGAAACACTATTTAGAAGGCCACAAAACGCAGCACTGTATTCCAATACCACCAACACTGATGGGAATTTCCCCACCTATATACTTGCAAAGGGAAGAGATAAATGAGGTAAATTTAATCAGAAAGAGGGTGGCCAGCCTCATCAGCAGGAATGAACTTGACGGCCGGAAATTTATTTACTGCTACCGACGCCAGGAGTAACCACCATGGAACGTCTGATGAAGGATTGTAGATCCCAAAGCGCTCATATATGTCAAGTCATACTCAAACCCCAGAACTAGCAACAAAGCTATGCACAAGCCACACGCGACCAGTAGGTCCTTTCTATCTATCTATCTATCTATCTATCTATCTATCTATCTATCTATCTATCTCCATCCATCCATTTGTCTGTTTGTCTATCACTCAATCAGTCAAGTAATCAATCCATCATAAACCTGTTAAACCATGGAAATTTCTCTATCTCCCATGAGACTTCTGGGGGAAATTTTGGAATATTTTTTTTTTAATTTAAAAGAAAATGCAGAAAATAGTTTTGAAAAGAAAAACAACAAAAAAAACATTCTGGAATTTTAAACGAAGCTTTCCAAGAGTCTCCTCACAGTTCATGTAATCTACTAAAACCTCGTCCTTTCACACTGCCTCAGCTTCTCATCATCTTTCCATCTTTTCCATGATTTTTTTTTTCTTTTCATCATTTTTCAGTTTTTCCACTTTTCATTTTTTTAACTTTTCGTTTCGCCATCGCTAATTGCTAATTTTTCAAATGTCACTTTTCTTCTACCCGTTCATTCCTCCTATCAGATTCACAAATACCTTAACTCATACCCATTAAACTTCTCGTAATTTCTATCAGCTTAGCGTCTCCTCTTTCTCTCCTTCATTACACTTCACCCCCACCACTCTTTCATCTTCCCAACCTCTCCTAGTAACGTGCTTACTTGTTCTCCCTTTCTACGGGACGGAGATCCACAGTAACATACTAAGACATCAAGGGAGATAATTAGACTTTGCTGCTTGAAATATTTCAGGACAGGAGATACGCATGCGCATTCAACGTGCTTCCTAATTGATGTTGATGTCCTCTGCATGAATTTCTCTTGATCAGCTGATAATAATACATTTATAATACTTAAAATACGTTCTACCACACACATATATAACAACATTATCCTTTATGAAACATTTCCGTAAATATTAAACAATGAAAATATCCAATGTTTTCAATTCTATAGACTTTCGGTTTTTGGCGCCTCGATTCTTTGTCTTTTCTATGATTTATGAATGAGAGATGTCCTTCATTTGTGCGGGATTTGGCTGCTATTTCTAACTATGAAAGAAAAATGTTTGTTACACATTCGAGATTTGGCTGCTATTTCCAGCCATAGAAGTACCTTCCGCACCCTCCATCGTTGCTTGGTTGGTTTGTTGTGTTTTAGTTTGAGAAATATTCTCAAATCCATTCCAACCACTGAAATGTTTGAAAACCAATAGTTTATTTTAATTTGTCGGTTGTTTCTCGGAATTACTATCGATGTATGCCCGACCAAATGGTAATTTGTTACCTCATAACATTCAGAAAAATGGGAGATCTCTTATTATGACTGACATTTAGGCCATTATTCTAATATCTTCTGAAACTTAAACATAAACATGCATAAATGCATAGAGAATCATATATAAACATATAATACACGCACATATACATTTTTAAAGTTAGTTTTATATACATCTGCGTATATAAATAAATATTGGGCATATCTACACAATTGTGCCCCCAAAGATTTGCTTCTTCAGAACCTTGAGAAAAGTAAATATTTCTTAGTGAAATTTTCTAGAAATATGCTTCAGATCGTGTAGATTCCAATTAAATTGGAATTCATTGTGAAAACTGTTTGTCCCTAAATGAGTTTTAGAACATTCACACCATTAGGCTTTGTTGTGTGTATATATATATATATATATATATATATATATATATATATATATATATATATAGATAGATAGATAGATAGATAGATAGATAGATAAAGCAATTAAGAGTATAGATAAAGCAATTAAGAGTATGAAGACCGGGAAAGCCCCCGGCCCATCAGGAATCACTGCAGAGATGCTCAAAATATCTGGCAGTGTTGGCTATAGCCTAGTCACCCGTATTACGAACCAGGTGATACACGAAGGAGTCATACCCAATGACTGGTGTAGCAGCATCATAGTCAACTGCTACAAAGGTAAAGGTGACGCTTTAGATACAAATAATTACAGAGGCATCAAGCTGTTAGATCAGGTTATGAAAGTTACAGAGAGGGTCATAGCCCAACTAATTAGGGAGCGAATCAATTTAGATGAGATGCAGTTTGGGTTCGTGCCAGGTAAAAGCACTACTGATGCCTTATTTCTAGTGAGACAGTTGCAGGAGAAATACCTAGCTAAGGATAAACCTCTGTACCTGGCTTTCGTTGACATGGAGAAAGCCTTTGACAGGGTCCCCCGATCCCTTATCTGGTGGTCAATGAGGAAACTTGGGATAGAAGAATGGTTAGTGAGAGCTGTGCGAGCCATGTACAGAGATGCTGCCAGTAAGGTGAGGGTTGGAAATGAGTACAGCAATGAATTCCGGGTAGAGGTAGGGGTCCACCAAGGTTCCGTCCTCAGCCCCCTCTTATTTACCATAGTCCTCCAGGCAATCACAGAGGAGTTCAAGACAGGTTGCCCCTGGGAGCTCCTCTATGCTGATGACCTTGCCCTAATTGCGGAGTCACTATCAGAACTAGAGGAGAAGTTTCAGGTGTGGAAGCAAGGTCTAGAATTGAAGGGCCTTAGAGTCAACCTAGCTAAAACCAAAATCCTAATAAGTAGGAAGGTAGATAAAACACAAACCCCTTCAGGTAGATGACCCTGCTCAGTATGTAGAAAAGGAGTAGGTAGTAACTCTATAAGATGTACCCGGTGCAAGCTATGGACACATAAGAGGTGCAGCAACATCAAAGGCAGGTTAACTAGCAAGTTAGTTTTTGTTTGTGGCAGATGTTCAGGTGCAATAAAGACTGCAAACAAATAGGAAACAACTTCTATCTCATTCCAGGGTGAAACACTAGAGGTAGTCGATAGCTTCCGCTATCTGGGCGACCAAGTTAGTAGTGGGGGTGGGTGCGCTGAAAGTGTAGCTGCTAGAATAAGAATAGCCTGGGCAAAGTTTAGAGAGCTCTTACCCCTGCTGGCGACAAAGGGACTCTCACTCAGAGTAAAAGGCAGACTGTATGACGCATGCGTACGAACAACCATGCTACATGGCAGTGAAACATGGACTGTAACTGCTGAGGACATACGTAAGCTCGCAAGGAATGAAGCCAGTATGCTCTGTTGGATGTGTAATGTCAATGTGAATACCCGTCAGAGTGTAAGTATCTTGAGAGAAAAGCTGAACATTAGAAGCATCAGTTGTGGCGTGCAAGAGAGACGATTGCGCTGGTATGGACATGTGGTGAGAATGGAGGAGGATAGCTGCGTGAAAAAGTGCCACACCCTAACAGTTGAGGGAACCCGTAGAAGAGGTAGGCCCAGGAAGACCTGGGCTGAGGTGGTGAGGCAAGACCTTCGTACATTGGGCCTCACCGAGGCGATGACTACTGACCGAGACCTTTGGAAATGTGCTGTGCGTGAGAAGACCCGGCAAGCCAAGTAAGATCGTTGCCAGTGCCCCTGGATTGGTTCTTGTGCGGGTGGCACATGAGATGCACCATTTTGAGCGTGGCCGTTGCCAGTACCGCCTGACTGACTCCTGTAGGATTTTCGAGCGAGATCGTTGCCAGTGCCCCTGGACTGGCTTGTGCGGGTGGCACATAAAAGACACCATTTCGAGCGTGGCCGTTTTCGTGCGGGTGACACGTAAAAGCACCCACTACACTCTCTGAGTGGTTGGCGTTAGGAAGGGCATCCAGCTGTAGAAACTCTGCCAAATCAGACTGGAGCCTGGTGTTGCCATCCGGTTTCACCAGTCCTCAGTCAAATCGTCCAACCCAAGCTAGCATGGAAAGCGGACGTTAAACGATGATGATGATATATATATATATATATATATATATATATATATATATATATATATATATATATATATATATATACATATATATATATATATATATATATATATGTATGTATATATATATGTATATATATATATATATATGTATATATATATATATGTATATATATATATGTATATATATATATATATATATATATATATATATATATATATATATATATATATATATATATATGTATATATATATATATATGTATATATATATATATATATATATATATACGTATATATATATATATATATATATATATATATATATATATATATATATATATATATATATATATATATACGTATATATATATATATATATATATATATATATATATATATACGTGTATATATATATATATATATATATATATATATATATATATATATATATATATACGTATATATATATATATATATATATAAAGTGTAGTATATTGCCACTTAAGTGTGGCTGACCCCTAGGGGTGGATGTTACTGTTGCTTTTAGCCCCAGGAGGACATCTCCTCCAGCTGGCTTATCGACACACGACTGTGTCCTGTTTGCCAAGGGAGTTATCCCTCTCACCTCGACCAGCAGCACGAACGTATCCGGATTTCAGGGTTATTTCCCTTCGTCGGTTATTTCCCTTGGTCATCAGCTGTCGAACGCCGACGAAGGGAAATAACCCTGAAATCCGGATACGTTCGTGCTGCTGGTCGAGGTGAGAGGGATAACTCCCTTGGCAAACAGGACACAGTCGTGTGTCGATAAGCCAGCTGGAGGAGATGTCCTCCTGGGGCTAAAAGCAACAGTAACATCCACCCCTAGGGGTCAGCCACACTTAAGTGGCACTATACTACACTTTATCGTGCAGTTACTGTTAATACTTCATTTAGAGAATTAACATTATATATATATATATATATATATATATATATACGTATATATATATATATATATATATATATATATATATATATATATATATATATATATATATATATGGGTGAATACGTATTTTAATTATACACGAACATAAAAATCTGACACACTATCGGTGTTACGATGATCACAAGTATCCAAAACTTCTTCATCACTCTTCCATTTTCATTTTTCCTCTTGAAGGGATGGCCGTCACCTACTTGGACTATATGCTGTACCACTGTACGACTTTCTGTCTGCTTATATTGTTGATGGTGGCGAGCCGGTAGAAACGTTAGCACGCCGGGCGAAATGCTTAGCGGTATCCCGTCTCTGTGAAGTTATTGCGTGATTCTATGTCGAACTGTTAATTGAATTGTTACCATTGTTGTTTGAATTGTTGCCATTCTTGATTCGTTAATTCTTGTTTTGTTTCCCATTGTGGGAAAATGGAGAAGGAGGGCAAAAGTGTAGATATGCAAGAGTTGGAGGTCCGCGAGATAAAAGTGGAGCCTAGAAAGATGAAGGAGAGTGAGAAATTAATCACAAAAGAAGGAAACATTTTGAAGCTGACACCACCTGAAGAGCTATCGGCCAACGTGACAAAAAGAACGGTTATATTTAAAAGCATGAAGGCAGCCATGAGAAAGATAGAAATAGCACCAATAGAGGCCATAGAGGAATGTGTTAAGAATATAAAAAGATTAACAACATACATTTCGAGAAGGGGAAGATACGCCACTATGGAGGTGCGCTTCACAACGGAGGAGGAAGCAATAAAGCACTTCACTGAGGCAATAAGGAGAGAGGAATGAGTGCTCTTACTTTCGTACTGCGGCAAACATGTGGCCAAGGTGCGAGTGGGTAAGGTGCCATCGGAATTGAAAGAAGAATGGCTGATGACAGCCATTATAGATAATATGAAAGACAGGAAGATTCTGAAGGCTACAAGGACCCAAAAGGTGGATTATGGGGATATGGTATCGAATTAACAATTAAGGCAACAACAGAGGACTTGAACAGTGTAGTGGATGAGATTGTGCCGCCAGAAGATGTGAGACTGAGAGTTACTGTGGAGGGTAGGCCACCAGTGTGTTTCACATGTGGAGAAAGGGGCCACATGAAGGCATGGTGCACCCAAAGAAAGCCACAAACAGAACAGGAGAAGAGACAGGAGGGGCAAGGCAACAGAAAAAGAAGCGGAGAAGGGATTGACTATGGTTAAAAAGAAAAAAAGGAGGGGCGGATGAATGAGTTCTCCTTCAGAGAAGCAGAAAAAGAAGAGAGAAGAGGTGAGAAAAGAAACTGAAGGAGGGCAGTAGGAAGGAAAAAGAAAGTGGAGTTACCAGTGGAGAAAGTATCGGCAACCCAACTGTATGAAGGTGAGAGGGAGAGACTATTTATGGAGGAAGAAAAGAGAGAACCAAATGTCCAAGAGAAAGGAAAGAAGATACGAGGAGGAGAAGGAGTATGGTATTATGTAACGTACCCCAAAAATGTTGAAACAGGGAAAAAAATAATCAAGTTTCATTCAATAGTAAGAGTGAAGGTGCCTTCATACGTCTACGCGGAGGATAAGAAAGCAATATTGATCGAAGAGGAAAACTACAGAAAATTGAAAGAGATATGTGGGGATAATGTTGACCCCCCAGGAGTAGAGGTGGAATTTAAAGAGCCACTAATGAAGTTCTATTAAAGACAAAAAAAGTATGAAGTTAAAGGAAAAAAAGAACAATTGTAAATAGTACATATTACGGTTCAAATGGTACTGCATGGGAGTAGGGCCCATGGGTCCATTTTCATTTTTTCATTTTTATATAATTTTCATTTCATTTATATTCCCTTTATGTATGTTTTTTTGTCCCTAGTGTGGTCTTGTCTGTCATTGTGGTGTCCCCATCTTTGTTTGGGGCTTTTTGGTATTTCGTCTGTCTTTACGTCCTGAGTTCAAATTCTGCCGAGGTCGGCTTTGCCTTTTCATCCTTTCAGAGTCGATAAAATAAGTACCAGTTAAGCACTCGGGTGGGGGTCGATGTAATCGACTTAATCCCTTTGTCTGTCCTTGTTTGTCCCCTCTATGTTTAGCCCCTTGTAGGCAATAAAGAAATAAGAAACGTTAGCATGCCGGGCGAAATGCTTAGCAGTACGCTCTGAGTTCAAATTCTGCCGAGGTTGACTTTGCCTTTCATCCTTTCGGGATCGTTAAAATAAGTACCAGTTAAGCACTGGGAGTCGATGTAATCGACTTGAACTCTTTCTTTGTCCCCTCTGTGTTTAGCACCCCTGTGGGAAATAAAGAAATGAATATTGTTGATGGACATACTGTCACTGGCATTTCACATATGAAGTCCAAGATTATATGAAAAAGTGTGAAAACCGTTGAATTACTTTTTTCTATAAAAGTATTAAAAACTTATTTGGATATAATAAAGAGAAATTAATGGTAGTTGCGTATTGTCTGTATTTTAAAACCACAAATTTTTTTTAAAATGGGGGAATGGGGTGGGTGTAATTTAAAAACAGAATTATTATTTTTTTTTTGGATAACTGTATTCTTTTCTACTCTAGGCACAAGGACCGAAATTTGGGGGCGGGGACAGTCGATTAGATCAACCCCAGTATGTAATGCAACCAAGAAAGGATGAAAGGCAAAGTCGACCTCAGCGGAATTTAAACTCAGAACATAAAGACAGATGAAATACCACCAAGCATTTCACCCAGCATGCTAACGATTCTGCCAGCTCACCGCCTGTTTGCATAATCATATTGATTTCATTATGCAAAAGACAGAATCGAAAAAATTTTGTAAAAATTTATAAAAATAGAAAGGCTATGATGGGTTTCAGTATATTTTTACATGATTATTCCGACATTTGGTATTTCTAGGTCTGCAAGAGAGATGTGTATGATTTGTGTTGGATTTGGCTGCTATTTCTAGCTATGGAAGTTATCTTCTGCACTCCCCATAGTTGCCTGGTTAGTTTGTTTTGTGTTTTAGTTTGAGAAATATTCTCAAATACACTCCACCCAGTGAAAAGTTTGGAAGCCAATACTTTATTTTAATTTATCGATTTTTTTTTCGGTATTACTATCGATGTGTTCCCAACCAATTAGTAATTTTTGTTTCCTCATAACTTTCTCAAAAATGGGTAATTCAAAATAAAATTTTCTGAAAGTACGTAGTGGTATAGATAAAGATTATGTAGGAATTTGCAGTGAAAAGACAAGTATAATTGAATGGAGGTTATGGATAATTTATACATCGACTTTATTTTCTCATACTTGTAGAATTAAAATGATACTGAAAAATGAGGCAGAGTGTCAGATTAGCTCATCCACATATGTTGGATATTATTCGTTTTGAGGGGGATTTTTTCAAATTATCTTCACCACGCATTTGAAAATGATGGGGGTGGGGAAAAAGTTATGAAAATCTGATTTCCACCTACTCATGAGACATTAAACTCTGAAATAATATTATTAGCCATATTTCTGGAGAAAGACTAATGCGTCCACCATTCTGTAGGTTTATTTTAAAACAATGTGAAGATGTCAATTTTAATAAATTAAAGTGTTAAGTTCATCGTCATCTTTTAATGTCTGTTGTCCATACTGGCATGGTTGGATGGTTTGACCAAAGCTGGTATGTTGCAACAGACTCCAGTCTAATTTGCGATTTGTGATGGTTTCTACAGCTGGATGCCCTTCCTAGTGCCAACCACCTCATGGTGCACAGGGTGTGTTTATGTGGCACTATTCTGACACTTTTACGTGGTAGCACTTTTACATGGCACTGCACGTCCGCATTTATGAGAAACTATCACAAGCGATTTTCCTCACCAGAGGCCTGAGTCCGAATACTTTTGCTGTGGAGTACAGGTTTTCTCAGTAAGCCATGTTCCAGGCATCTCGGTCTTTATCTTATCACTTCCACGTGTTCCATCTACTTTCAGAGATCAGTACTTCTCTATAGAACTGTTGGCATTCACCTCAGTTGTTAAGGTAAATGTTTATTTCTACAGTTTATCTCAGTAGAAATGAATCTGTAATTTTGAAGTAGCCTCTATGTCTTACACAGATTTTTTCTCTATAATTTCAGAACATTAGATGACAGAAGAAGAGTCCTCAATATCTACCATCTTTTAAAGACAAAAAGAAAATTTTATACAAAACTGACTGAGAAGATTATTGAATTGATTTCCCCTGAATACATGAGATAATATGTCTGTCATATCTGTATGAATGCTTCTTTCAAGAAAGTAACCTAATTATGCACAAACATATTCATACAGGAGGGAATATCTGTGGTAAATCATTCTCTCAAACTACTGTCATTGCTAAGAACAAATGTACTCATACAGGAGAGAGATCACATCAATGTGATATCTGTGGTATATCATTCGCTCAAAGAAGTCACGTCGCTGTGCACAAACGTACTCATACAGGTGAGAGATCATATTGTGATATCTGTGGTAAATCATTCTCTACTAGAAGTTACATTACTGTGCACAAACATTCATACAGGAGAGAGATCATACCCTTGTGATATCTGTGGTAAATCATTCTCTCAAAGTATTCACTTAACTGGACACAAACGTATTCATACAGGGGAGAAACCGTATCATTGTGATATCTGTCGTAAATCATTCTCTGGAAGTAGTTTGTTAACTATACACAAACATATTCATACAGAGACACCATATCGTTGTGATGTGTGTGGTAAATCATTCTCTCAAAGTAATGACTTAAAGAAATACAAACGTACTCATACAGGAGAGAAGCCTTATCACTGTGATATTTGTGGTAAATCATTCTCTCAAAGTAATGACTTAAAGAAATACAAACGTACTCATACAGGAGAGAAGCCTTATCACTGTGATATTTGTGGTAAATCATTCTCTCAAAGTAATGACTTAAAGAAATACAAACGTACTCATACAGGAGAGAAGCCTTATCACTGTGATATTTGTGGTAAATCATTCTCTCAAAGTAATGACTTAAAGAAATACAAACGTACTCATACAGGAGAGAAGCCTTATCACTGTGATATTTGTGGTAAATCATTCTCTCAAAGTAATGACTTAAAGAAATACAAACGTACTCATACAGGAGAGAAGCCTTATCACTGTGATATTTGTGGTAAATCATTCTCTCAAAGTAATGACTTAAAGAAATACAAACGTACTCATACAGGAGAGAAGCCTTATCACTGTGATATTTGTGGTAAATCATTCTCTCAAAGTAATGACTTAAAGAAATACAAACGTACTCATACAGGAGAGAAGCCTTATCACTGTGATATTTGTGGTAAATCATTCTCTCAAAGTAATGACTTAAAGAAATACAAACGTACTCATACAGGAGAGAAGCCTTATCACTGTGATATTTGTGGTAAATCATTCTCTCAAAGTAATGACTTAAAGAAATACAAACGTACTCATACAGGAGAGAAGCCTTATCACTGTGATATTTGTGGTAAATCATTCTCTCAAAGTAATGACTTAAAGAAATACAAACGTACTCATACAGGAGAGAAGCCTTATCACTGTGATATTTGTGGTAAATCATTCTCTCAAAGTAATGACTTAAAGAAATACAAACGTACTCATACAGGAGAGAAGCCTTATCACTGTGATATTTGTGGTAAATCATTCTCTCAAAGTAATGACTTAAAGAAATACAAACGTACTCATACAGGAGAGAAGCCTTATCACTGTGATATTTGTGGTAAATCATTCTCTCAAAGTAATGACTTAAAGAAATACAAACGTACTCATACAGGAGAGAAGCCTTATCACTGTGATATTTGTGGTAAATCATTCTCTCAAAGTAATGACTTAAAGAAATACAAACGTACTCATACAGGAGAGAAGCCTTATCACTGTGATATTTGTGGTAAATCATTCTCTCAAAGTAATGACTTAAAGAAATACAAACGTACTCATACAGGAGAGAAGCCTTATCACTGTGATATTTGTGGTAAATCATTCTCTCAAAGTAATGACTTAAAGAAATACAAACGTACTCATACAGGAGAGAAGCCTTATCACTGTGATATTTGTGGTAAATCATTCTCTCAAAGTAATGACTTAAAGAAATACAAACGTACTCATACAGGAGAGAAGCCTTATCACTGTGATATTTGTGGTAAATCATTCTCTCAAAGTAATGACTTAAAGAAATACAAACGTACTCATACAGGAGAGAAGCCTTATCACTGTGATATTTGTGGTAAATCATTCTCTCAAATAGTACCTTAAAGAAACACGAACGTATTCATACAGGAGGGAAACCGTATCATTGTGCTATCTGTGGTAAATCATTCTCTGAATATAGTGTCTTAGCAATTCACAAACGTATTCATACAGGAGAGAAGCCATATCATTGCGATATCTGTGGTAAATCATTCCCTCATAATTATAGCTCAACTAAACACAAACGTATTCATAAAGGAGTGAAGCCAAATCACTGATGTCAGTGGTAAATCATTCTCCCCAAATAGTTCCTTAGCAAAACACAAACATATTCATGCAGGAGAGAAGCCATATCACTGGGATGTCTGTGGCAAATCGTTCTCTGATAGTAGTCACTTCACTTCACACAAGCGTGTTCACAGGAGAGAAGCCGTATTGTGACATTTGTAGTAAATCATTCTATCAAAATAGTAACTTATCCTAACACAAACATATTGATAATAGGGAGAAATGTAAAGAGTGGTTTCTATAGTTTCATTTTTGCAATATTCACCCCCTGATCTTTTCTTGATCACTCACACTGTTTCCTTTCCATGATGTAGGGACCTCTGTACCAAATCTCCTTCTCCTGACAACCCTACACATTAGGCTTTCTTGAGTATCGCATCCTGTAATTACGGTACATTTATTGTATTTTAAATGCTTCTCTCATTAAAATACAAATCAGAAGAAATCGCAAAGGAAAAACATGAGGCATAAGTATAGTTTAGTGTCCCATACCAGACTGATTACTTGTTGGTTTCTGGATAATAGGTTCCTTAAATTCAACTTTGCAGATATAGGTTTTGAATTGACCAAATTATGTTGATTTTCATTAACGTTCAAACACAATGTTTTGGAGGAGATTTCTCACTATCCTTTGTCAACTCGGTTCCACTTCTTCAAAATGTGAGGTTAAATTCAGTTCAGCCAAGATAACCTATAAAATATCTTTTGTTACTGTGACCTAGCTTAACTAACAATTTTTTATAAAAATGGAACAGTAAATAGAATTCTCTCTTTCTTTTACTTGACACCTGTAACAGAAGCAACATGACTTGTGTCAGTAATGTCAGAGACATAAAGATGTGATTTCATCTCTTTCCTTGCTGGCTGTTACAGATGTAACATTTCTCTCTTATCCTGTCTACTCAGAGATATTTACATGATGCACAACAACTACACCCAATCTTTATGTATTAACAACTCGAAATAGTTGTTTAGCTGATAATTCTAAACAAAAGCTAGTTCACCTGTGATCTATTTCTAGTGTCCTTTATTCTATGTATGATGAATTTAACAACATGTGGCATTAAACATGTAGTGTGTTTGGGTTAAGTTTGACAGTATGCATAAAAATATCACAAACCACAGTATCCCATCCAAAAATAAATGTATGTTAAAATATCAAAAAATCTGAACTAGATTATGCCTGGGAGACAGCAGTTTACTCAAAATAGCCACCGTCAGCTTCCACCATGGCCCCGAGACAGCTCTAGAACCTGGTCTATGTGTCCCTCCCTTTGTCCCTGAAAAGATCTTCAAACACCTCCTTGATCTTGGCTACGAGCTCAGCAACGATGTTGAAACAGCAGTCAAAGTCTTTCTCAACTGTGCCTTACAAATGATAATCCAGGGGATTACAATGAGGAGAATTAGGAGGCCAGGAATTAAGGCTGGAGAAGTTGTGGGACATTCTCTGACAACCACTTCTGACTTTTTGCAGAAATATGACATACAGTCAAATGTTGTTGTCACACACACATCCTTATGACAGCATCCTGCTTTAGCAAGTTTGCACCACAGTCTCCAGCAGGTTCACGTCTCATCTGAACGGAATCTGATGTCATGTTCAAAGATGTGGTGTAGCATGACGTCACCCTCACTGTTGACACACCCAGAGATGAGCCTGCTGGTCATCACTTTGTAGTCTCTGTTGCTGCTGTTCATGTCATGTCTTACATCTTTTACAGTGTTCAGAAAGCATTGAGCAGCAGTCATAATGTCAGCATCTTTTATACCCAGTGTGAATCATCATGATACAAGTAACTCTCTTCCAATATTCAGATGGTTTCCAATCCTCTGTGTTAGCTGACTTTTTTTAAACTTTATACTCTCCAACAATATTGACTGTTCACCAATACATAAAGTGTTTTTTTCTGAAAGGTGACATAAAATATTGTGCAATTAAGCCTGAACACCCTATGTCCCAATGTTTCTATTCAGACTCTGAACTTGTGACGTGTAAATTGTTTGCTCCTTAAAGGCATCATATAAATGTGCCTTTTATATGAATTATATCTGGCAGTTAACTCTCGTTGGATCCCTTTGTCTTTAACCCTGGAAATCTCTGAAATGGTATGTTTCTCAGAGAAATAAATTTTGCTTTTGAATTCCGCAAACCCAAAAAAAAAATTATCCATAAATGATAAGTACTTTTCTCAAGAAGTAAGCCTAAAATAAAAGAAAAGAGCTTGAAATATTGGAGCTAAAAATAAAATTTGAATGGGTTCCCAATGAAATAAAATATTCAAATAAGCCAAGCCATTTAATACTGATCAACCATCTTTCACCCAAGAAGTAAGCTTAAAATAAAAGAAAACAGCTTAAAATATTGCAGTTAAATATAAAATTTGATAAAAATACTCCGATGCTTTACTATGAATACCCACGAATCAAATAAAAATTGTTTTAAGATTTTTGAAATCAAGATTCATTTTTATTTATTATTAATACAATGTTATAAAGCATATCTCTATTTTATTTCATCATGATTAACTCTATGACGTCTGCATATATTTTTATTTATTATTTGTTTTTGCAAGATATTCACCTTTAGTTCGTTAATTTTCCAGATCAACTGAAATTTACTTTTTGACCTTCAGCTGTTATCACTGTTCAGTGAGGAAATTTGCTCGTTTAGTTTCCCATTTTATTTCATTAAAAGATCTATTTTCTGGTTCACGTTTTGTCCTAACACATTCCTGCAACACATGTGTATGCTATTCTTTGACTTTTTGGAAAGATTTGGTCTCCACTACAAAGTTTTGACGAAGATTTTGCAATTATGATATCTTTCCATATTGACTTCTCTTTCAGAACATTCCATGTATTTACGCTGCACTGGCACCATCCTCCAAGCTGGTTGCTCGATTGGGCGATGATCTCCAGTGTCAATATGGTACTTCATACTACACTAGATCTGTCGTTCTGATTTCGGTGGGATCAGTGTCATCCGTAACGCTTTCACTTCACCACCTGTAATAGACAGCTTTACCACCTTGACACAGTCAAATCTCCCTTTGAGCCAAAGCTTTATAAAGCAGACATCCAGTTGACACCTGATAAATGACAAGTAATCCAGACCTAAGAAACAAGGACACTTCATCTCCACCATGTACACTAGAAGCACAACCTTTTGTCCTGCAACTTCAATCAGGACATCAACTGATCCTCTCAGTTCAGTACAGTGTCCAGTAACTCCATACAACTGCCATGATGACTGGTAGATCTCGATGATGTAACATCTTGAGACTCACAAATGTCTGCTCCAAAGCCGAACCAGTCACAAAGCGACATTTCTGGCCATCACTTCTACCAGCCATTTGTATTCTGTCAATTACAATCCTTTCACATCTTCTAAGGGTTAGAGCTTCTTCGGAATATTCGGCAGGCAGTTGCCCTTTAAAAACTAAAAAAAAAAAAAAATTTTCCTAAAGGGGATGCAGTCCATTGTCTTTACCTTTGCCTTTTAATTTTTCGAAAATTTTCATTTGCATTTCCCTATTTTCTTGCGTGTTTGCAAAATGAATTACTTGATTAAAAAAACAAAAACAAAAAAAAACATCCATCTATTTGAATGTGATACCTTTCACACAATAGGCTGCATCGTGGTACTATTCAAGAAGAGTGGTCCTGGTGCGCACACTCGCGCAAGCTAGTCGTGACTAGTCGATCCTACAATGACTATCTAGCGCGTATGAGGGTTTTAAAAAAAAAATAAAGTAAATAATTTTTTTTTTAAACAAAGTAAATTCTTTTTTGTTGAATCTTCCCCATCTTACTCTTAAAATGTCATTTTACGTTCTCCCAGAGTGTATTTTGGTGTCACATCTTTTTCAGTAATCCCATTGTACGACGCACTCCAACAATCAGAATATATAGTCGTCCCTGATTTGATAATTTTTTTAATAAGTGGTAGAAGAGTTTCAGAAGAACGGTCAGGTACAAAGAATAAAGACCTATTTTGATCCCCTCTATCCCATCCTCCGTTGTATTTGCACATCATAGATTCATCTATTTCTACGATGTGCCCAAGTCCACCAATTTGGTAGGGGTTACGCAAAAGCTAATTACTTGTAATGTCCCTCATGTACTGATACCATTGAACAACAGTAGATTTTGAAAGACCAACTTTTTAATGGACTCTTTACCAAAAACAGGTAGTGTATAATTTATTTACTTTGTGTAAAAAAAAATTATTTACTTTGTGTAAAAAAATTATTTACTTTGTTTAGAAAAATCCCTCATACAGAACAAAGAAAGATGCACTACCACTTCAAGCAATGCAAACGCTTTAACATTAAGTCTTCCTGCTTCACGTACTTGCCCCATCCTTGCTTTGAATCTGGAACTGCAGTCCACCTGAAATATTCCCGTGCTAGACCTTACGATTCAAATTCCAGAGCTCTAGCCAATGCCTCTTGCATAGTATTCCGCTTTGCTTTGGTTCACTTGAACTTTGAGCTCTGCACTGCCCTGCCCAAAGCATCGATAAACTGCTCTTTCTGAAGAAGAGCCAAAGGTTCCTGGGCAAGCAGTTATGATTCTCCTCTAACGCTTATGTGGGTCTGAAATCGTACCCACATAAGCGTTAGACACATTTTGCCATATCTTCTCTCTAACAGCTCAACTATTGAAGAATAACAGCTTCTGTCTTCCACAGACAACTGGCTGAGTACCTTTAGTGCAGTGCCCTTTAGACTAGTAGCAAGCTGAACTGCTCTTTGCTCATCATCCCATCCATTCTGGTCAGCCAAAAGCTCAAACTGGACATGGTAGGCCTCCTATGACACTTTTCCATCAAATTCCTGTCGCTTCTTATTAATGGGAAATCCACTGCGGCCTTGCATGTTTTTGGAACCAATTTTTTGGCTACTTAACGTTGCATACTTTTTTTCCTATCTAATATCTTTTAGCAAAGTCTTTACCAAAAGATTCTACTCATTAAGTTCTTTTAAACATCATAATTAAAATGAGAAAGTAAATATTAGGCACTAAATCTCCCATTTTTGGCCTTACATTCTTTATAAATTTTTTTTCTACTGTGAAAATGTACCAAATTTTTGGCTAATTAAGGCTGCATAACTTGTTTACTACCTCATATCTTTTAAAGAGATTTTCTCTAAAAGATTCTACTCAAGTTCTTTTTAAAAAAATATGATTGAATTATGGTTTATTTTTCCAGTAACTGAGAAATTATGAGGCAAAGTAAGTATCAGATGTTACTCTCCCATATTTGGCCTTACGTATTTTATAACTTGTTTTCTATTGAACCTAATTTCGATTATTTTATGTGAAAGTATAGATTAGCACAGATTTATCATGGCACAAAAAAAAAACCGAATTAAGATTAAGCTAAAACTGAATTAGGGGGTAAAGAGTCGAATTGGCTGAGAGTGAGTAAAAGTTCACCTTACCTCTTTTACTCGTTTCAGTCATCTGACAGTGGCCATGCTGGAGCACCACACTTCACACACAACCGTGTGTGAATAATAACGATGTCACTACCGATGTATGTGTTTGTATTATGTCGGCACAGAAAATATGTTTATATTTCCCTCCTTCTTTCTCGGGCACTTTCGGTGATGCTCCTGATTAATATCTAAATGTAAACGTTTACCAAAACATTTCTATTTTCCTGTCATATATATACGTAAATGCACACAGCTGCATCTGTGTGCGAGAGAGATCATATATCCCGTTGTCTCCATTAATATTCACAGGCGTCATATAGTTGCGTTGCACATTGTAACCATGTCTAGTTTCCTTCACGTACTGACATACTGCACGACCTTTGTGAATAAAGGGCTCTTTGAAGTTGTATCTTCGGTTTCCAGTTCTCCATGTAACCGCGTTATATTTTGTCTTTTGCACAAGAGACTGGGAGATTTATTACCTGACTTGCAACAGATGGCATTTGGCAGCAGAAAGGGAACCTGACCACAGAAACCTCAACCCCAGCATACTCGTCTAACCCTTACAGCATCGTAAGGTAGAAGTCCATAAACAATAGTAAATATGCGTGTGTGGGAGGGGTTGTGAGCGTTCGTATGTGTGTGTGTTTGTAATATCTAAGAAATAAACCTTCTTGTTTCTCCTCATCCTCATCATTGAACATCTACTTTCTATGCTAGAATGGGTTGGATTGTTTGATAGGATCCGACAAGCAAGACGACTGTGCCAAACTCTACTCTCTGCTCTGGTATGATTTCTATGACTGGATGCCCTTATTTCCAATGATATTCTACATACAACGTACATGGATTTTCGGCATGTTGTTGATAAAATTCGAGAGAGACCAGTTTCTAATGCCTAGAAGCACACTCTCTGGTCGTTGATTGTATAAGTTCCATTCCTTTGTTCATGTTTTGACTATGTTCACCAAAAATATTTTTCACGATATAATTGAGAAGACTGCAGATTGGTGGGAAATATACGCAAACAACTGGTGAGTGCGTTTATAGCCAATATTTATTCTGACTCCTCACAAATGTAACAATATCGGTGCCAAAACAGTGTCAGATTAAACGTCTTGCAACATAAAACTATTTATATTCAAAATATAACAGATGTAAGTTAATCTCAAGAATGTAAATACAGATGAAACAATGGAAAATATAGTGTGGGAAAGCTGTTATCAACAACTGTTGTATTTATTTTCATCTATGAATTCATCTAGCCTTATTGGTGGATGAATTTTTTTTGGTTTCATATATATTGAATTTTGACAGTAAACCATATTACTTCCTGCTGTAAGAGGCAAGTAAAAAAGAATACCAGAATTAAGAAAGAACCGGCAGGGAATAATGAGCAACGACCTATTACAACGTCACACATAAAATTTATTAGCTTCAGTATTCTAAACATAAAGGAATTTAAAAGGAGTTACGTACCTTACATGTTTCCGATAGAAGTTACACATGTGCATTGAATGTCCTTCCTCTTAACGTTGATGCACGAATTTCTCTTAATACATTTAAAATACATACATTGCATTTCTCAACAACCACACACACACACACATATATATATATATATATATATATATATATATATATATATATATATATATATATATAAAACAACACTATCTTTTATGAAACATTTCCGTAAGTATTAAACAGTGAAAATATTCAATGTTTTACCGTTTTTAATTCTGTAGACTTTCAGTTTTTGGCGACTCAGTTCTTTGTGTCTTTTCTCTGTTTTATGAATGAGAGATGTCCTTTATTTGTGTGGGATTTGGCTGCTATTTCTGTCTATGAAACATTAAATGTCTATGATTTGCTCGAGATCTGGCTACTATTTCTAGCTAGGAAAGCTAATTTGTGCATTCTCCATCGTTGCCTGGTTAATTTGTTGGCTTAACTACAGATTCTGCTAAATCTACCCCCCACCTGCCCGATTTTAGATCATAACTTTCAGAAAAATGGATATTTTTTAATGAAATTTCCTACAAATATGTGTCATATCATGTAGATTCCGAATATATATATTTTTTGAGGGGGGAGGTATTTTGGAAAATTTACCGGAGTCCACTCCAATTCGCCTCAATTTTCAAGAAAATGGATATTTTTTTTACTGAGATTCTCTACAAGTATACCTCGGACTATGTAGATTCCAAGGACATAGGAATTTTGGGGGTTAATTTTGAGAACTGTTTCCCAATCGGGGGTGTTTCGGAACAAGTCGTCCATACTTGCTTCATTTTCTCCGTTTTGATGCGTTTGTGCATCCGTAGATTTCTACTGAAGCAACAAACAGGCGATGAAGGCAAATTAAGCCCTCACCAGAAAACACGTTATGCTAAAAATAACAGCTAAAGGTCTGGCACGCAGAAATATGCTATTAAGACGACTTACGTGGTGAAAAGTGGCATCTTAATGTTGAATGCAAATATCTACGTGTTCCTGCAAATATCATTGTTTCCATCTTATATAAAATACAGTTTTCATGTTATATTAAAAATATTTACGTTTCTGTATTCGATAGTTATAATTACATACAGTGTTTACATGAGATTTCGTGATGTCACTGTTTTCAACTCCAGGTTTCTATTTCAGTATGCTTTCATTTTTTTTTAAGGGGCAATTTACTTTCACTATTTTGTGAGAGAAAACTGCATGTTAACCCAATTCTTTTCCCCACTTTCATTTGTAAATGAAAGGACTTTTTTTTTTCAGACTTTATCGAACACAAAGAAAAAAATAATTGAATCTAGAAACAATAGTGGAACTATATTTACTCTGTAATTATGATTACAGGATAAAAAGAAAATCATAAACACAGGGTAAATAGGGTTCCACTGTTAGTCTTTAAATTCATTAATTTCTTTTGTTTGTGTTGAATGGAGAAATTTTAAAGAAAGGAAAATTACATATTTCATTTTGTGTTGCGAAGTAAAAGAGGGGAAAAGAATTGCAATGGTGATCGCTGTTGTAAGGGCCAGGAGTTAGGAGCAACTTTCCTAAATTGGGGATTTTCACCAATTTCATGGACTTCTTTTTTTTTTTCGTTTAAAAAGAGTCTATCAGAAAAAGAATTTGACTCATGCAAGCATACAAATTTGGACAATAAAATGATGATGATGTGCAAAACGAGGACCTGCCAAGAAAAACCAATTTCCCATTCTTTCGTGGATCAGACAGACGTTTTTCTGCCAGATGGCCTTCTTATTATCGACCCTCACTACTTTGCAAGCAAGGTAATATGTCCCCATGTCTGCACATATTTTCATGTTGATGTGCATTGACATGTATTAAGTGATATGAAGACACACACACACACACACAGAGGACAACCTTCTTTCAGTTTCTGTCTATCAAATCCACTCAGATGGTTTTAGATGCACTGGTGCTACTAAAGAAGACACTTGCTCAAGGTGCTGCTCTGTGAGACTGAACTTGAAATCACATGGATGGAAATCAGTTGTTAAACATTTTCTTTTTGTTTTTCTAATTCAGTTGGCTTTTTGTTATTCGTCAATGTTTATTCTTGTTTTGATCAATCATAAAAAAATTAGGTTCTGCGACTATCCATATGATTGTATGACCTGCTGGAAATAACAGTACATCTCCCTTAAATTTCCCCTTCCAGTCAGGAATATTGAAGACTCTATTGGATGGTGTAGTAATAGATATAAAACGTTATAGAAATAGACAGGATGTTCATAGATGGAATGTCTTTAATCACATATCTGTTCAGTCAGAACTGACCTGGATGTAAGCAACAATGTCAAGTTATATTTCTGAAGAAAGACTAATATTAGTGTCCAATATTCAATGTGAAGGTGTCAGTGTAGGTTAGAAATATGTAAGCTTCACACAAGATTCTATGATGTCGGCTTTTATGAATTCAAATGGTAACGCCATTGTCATCTGGAAGGGGTTGCATGGTTTGGCCCGAGCTGACAAGCTGCAGCACTCTCCAGTCTGGTTTGTGATGGTTTCTACAGCTAGATACCTTTCCTAGTGCCAACCACTTCACAGTACACAGGGTGCCTTTCTGTGGCACTGCAGGATAATTTCATGTGCCACCACACTGTTGCTTTAACATGGTGGCACTGCACATCTGTTTTTATGAGAAATGGTCACAAGTGCTGTTGGCCACCATTGGGATGAGTCTGAATACTTGTGCTGTGGTTTATGGGCCTTCTAGAGTGTGGTACCAGGCATCGTGGTCTTTATCATATCACCTGAAAGGTTCAGCATCCTGAGTTTGCTCATCAGCACTTCATCCCATGTCTTCTTGGGTATCCCACTTCCACTTCTTCCATCTACTTTGAGAGATTGGCACTTCTTTATGGAACAGTTGGCATCCAGCTCCATTTTTAAGGTAAATGTTTATTTCTACAGTTTATCTCAATAGAAATGAATCTGTATTTTTTAAGTAACCTCTACATTTTACACTGTTGTTTGTCTATAATTTCAGAACATCAGATGACAGAAGAAGCATCCTCAAGAGCCACCATATTTTAAAGACTAAAGGAAAATATTCTACAAAACAGATGCATAGCATTGTTTCTACAATCTGTGGAAGAATTGCTGTGAAACATTTGCTCTGAAATAATATTATTAGCAAAATTTCTGAACATTGCTGACTGGAGTGTCGAGTAGAGGAGCTTGTGTGTTACTTAAAGTTGGATAAATCTATAGAAGTGTTGCAGAAATATAACAGTAGAAGTGTATGTAAGGAATATCGTATAAAAACAAAAGCAAGAGAAATATATTGACTAGGATTTGAGAGGAAAAGTAATAGAAAATAGCGAGAAAATTATAGAAGTGATTTGCAGTAAACATATAATTAAAAGAGATAATATCATATGACTGTGATATCTGTAGAAAGTCCTCCTCTTGGAAAAGTAACTTAATCATGCACAAACATATTTATATAGGAGAGAATCTATATCATTGTGATATCTGTAATAAATCATTCTCTAAGGAGAGTAACTTATCTAGACACAAACATATTCATACAGGACAGAAACCATATTATTGTGATATCTGTGGTAAATCATTCTCTCGGAGTAGTGATGTTGCTGTGCACAAACGTACTCATACAGGAGAGAGATCATATTGCGATATCTGTGGTAAATCATTCTCTCAAAGAGGTAACTTATCTATACACAAACGTATTCATACTGGTGAGACACCGTATCATTGCGATATCTGTGGTAAATCATTCTCTAGCAGTAGTCACTTATCTAAACACAAACATACTCACACAGGAGAGAGATCATATCATTGTGATATCTGTGGTAAATCATTCTCTCAAAATATTCACTTAACTGGACACAAACGTATACATACAGGAGAGAAACCATATCATTGTGACATCTGTGGTAAATCATTCTCTCAAAGTTATACCCTAACTATACACAAACGTACTCATACAGGAGAGAAACCGTATTATTGTGATACCTGTGGTAAATCATTCTCTGAAAGTACTACCTTAACAAAACATATACGTATTCACACAGGAGAGAAACCATATCATTGTGATACCTGTGGTAAATCATTCTCTCAAAATGCTACCTTAACCAAACACAAACATATTCATACAGGAGAGAAAGGAAAAGAGCAGTTTCTATAGTTTCTTGTTTGCTGTATTTGTTTAACCCTTTCGTTACTAACCCGGCCGTAGCTGGCCGAGAGTACCCATTGCTATTTAAATGTAAATTTGAACCCAAATCTCGTTAGTACATTCCTTAAAACACCTGATTTCACTTTGCAAACAGTTGAGTTATTGTATCCGACATTGTTTGGCGTGATATTTGAACTCAGTGAATTTTGGAAGATTTTTTTTTCCACATTTTTGGCGGCTTTAATTTTTTCAGCTTTGCAGATGGAGAGCAGTTTCATTCTATCAAGCAGTGATTCCGAATTTGAAGGCTTTTCAACAGAAGACGTGGAGATATCGAAGACAAGAATGAATGAACGACAAAAGCATGTGGTGAACGATAATGAATCGGATATTTCTGTATCTGAAACTGAAAGCAGCGACAGCGAGGATGATTTTCACCAGAATGGAGTAAAGATTTAAAGAATATTTTTATTAACAATTTTTCTGAGGAGATAGGGTCTAGGAAGCGAAACCTTTAGATTTCTTTTTCTTATTTTTTCCAGCATGCTTGTTTGAAAGGATTACTGCGGAAACAAACTGTTATGCAGAATGTAAACAAGCCAGAAAAAAAAATAGCATGTGAGAGACACTAGCAGTACTCTCAGTACGTGGAGAACCAAGCTTTGATCCCTTATTTAAAAATAAAACCCCTCATCGACTGCCTTCAAAATGCATATAAAATATTTTACAAGCCTGAGAGATACTTATCCATTGATGAGGGCATGGTGGGGTATAAAGGAAGAGTATGCTTCCGACAGTATATGCCAGGAAAGCCACAAAATGGGGGCTCAAAGTTTGGAAAATTTGTGAGGCAAATACTGGGTACTGCTGTCGATTTAGCTTTTATACAGGGAAAAGAGACAATAATGTTAGTCAGCATGGTCTAGGGTACGATGTGGTCTGGAATTTATCACGTCCATACCATAACCAGGGCAGTCAAACTAAAGCGTTTGACCCGGTGACAAAAATTTAAAAAATATTAGTCTGATAGGTGTAAAACAACTCGCTGGGAACGAATATGAAGAAAAAAATGCGCACTCGCGAACGAGGTGGGTGGGGAAAGGGCTCGGAACATTCACATGGTGAATGTTCCAAGACACCTCACCGGAGCCAAGAAACAAAAGAAAAATAGTGTAATAGATGTAAAACAACTTGCTCTGAAAGAATATCAAGAACACACACACACACATATATATAACATTCGTCTAAATTTATGATTATTTTAGAATTTAATTGAAACTCATGAGGGGTGTATTTTGGTCAGAAATATAGTAATGAAAGGGTTAATACTCCTCTGTTTTATGCAATGGAAATTACAACTAAAGTATTTACAAAAATGATTTGTTTTTTGTTGTGCTTTTTCTAATATTCACCTGTCACTCCTTCCTAGACCACTCGTGCATTTACAAGTTATGACTGTTTCATACACAGGAATATTGTAAGTTGTCAAATATTTACATAAACAATGACCCCGAGTACAAAACAGAAGAGACCACTAAAGAAGAACATGAGGCATAAGTATAGTTTAGTGCCCCACACTAGACTGATCCCTTGTTACTTTCTAAATAATGTTTTTTCTTAATTAAACTTTGCAGAAATAAGTTCTCAAATGTCCAAATTATGATTATTTTCATAAAATTGAAAATAAACACCCTGTTTTTATCAACCTTAACTTCAGAACAGGGCAAAAGTTTCCAGCCCTCTTGATCAACTATATATCTGGTGACCCACAAGCTACACTGGTTACATTCTCACTGGAAAACAGGATAGGCAGATCCTTGTGAATGTACAGTGATTCTCTTGTAAAGAATGAACTTGACAACATAGGTTGGCAGTTAATGATTTGAGACTGAGAGCTTGAAGGTCTGAGAGATTTCCTAGAAACTTAGAGATCCCTAAAACAGTTGGAGATGTGATGTAATAATTAAAGCCTTTGATGAAAAGGTGGAAATAACGGACAACTGGAAGTTCCTATGAGACAGCCCATGTAGAGCTGCAGAACAAATCTGTTACTGGTGCAAAATGTCAGCCAGGTGAAGTGTAATGTAAATGTGGAACAGGGAAGTATAGAGCACTATGAAAGAATGGGGATGGCTTATAGCTTGAAGAAAAGCTTAGAGACAGGTCTATTTAGCAAAAGGAAAAGACACACACACACAAAAAAAATATGTATGCCAATATATTCTACAGCTTCAGGATCAAAAATATGGAGAACTCTGTTTTGCAGGATAGTGTAGCAGAGGAAATTGAGTGCAGAAGGATAATATCATGGTTGCATTCTGTGACTGAAAATAAAGAGGCATGTAAGTGCAAATATGAAAAGCTACTCAATATGGAGCATGAATACGAGAAAGCCTTTGTAATGTGAACATATGAGAGGGTTCAATACTCAGATGGCTTCCAGTCCTTCATGTTAGATTAATTTTATTCAATTCTCCAACACCATTGACTCTTCACCAATACATAAAGCTTTTCCTGAGTGCAGATGACATAAAAAAAATATCTTGAAATTTAATCTGAACACCCTGTGTACCAATGTTTATAGTTACAAAGTTGCAGACTCTGATCTTGTAATGTGTAAAATGTTTGTTTCTTAAGGCCATCATAGCAATGTGTGTCTTATATGAAGTATTTCTAGAAGCTAACTCTTGTTTGTCCCTTTATCTTTCAGTATATTGCTATCGATATTACACACAATTTATATTCATCATCATCATCATTTACAGTCTATGTTCCATGCTGGTATGGGATGGGCGGTTTGATGAGGACCCAATGAGTCAAAAACTGCATTTCCTAATGCTAACCCTTTTACACACTGTACTGTGTGCTTTTCTCGTGTCACTGGCACAATGTGGCTCACAAGTGAACAAACCCAGGGAGGAAAGATGTGGCCATTATAAGATAGGTCGGGATAAGACTATGAGAGAAGGGTTTGGAGTAGAGCAGGTGGTTGTGGAAGAAATACATTTAAGAGAAAAAGTGAGACTGAACTAGAGGTAAGTCAGAGGAGATTAGGCATCGAGGTGGCATGGCACTGGAGGCTGCAGGAGCTGTAGCTGATGGGTCGTGATGGTCAGACTGTGTGCGCGGGAGGCTAGGGTGGCAGCATCTGTAATGATTGAGGGAGGAGGGTACAGATGTTGAGGAGGCTACAGGGATACTAGAAATGTGGTGATGATAATTTTGACAGTGGGAAGCACAAACACACACACATATATAATGGGGTTATATCAAAGATGTATATATGTGTGTGTTTATAGACCTCAAAGAAATTCTATAAAATCTTTCATATTTAAGGAATAAACTTTGGATTACTTTGGAGGATGTGTATGTAATTGCAATTTATTGAACCTTAGAGTGTTGATATCATAAATGTTATAAAGAATGTCATATGGAGAAACGTCTGTGTATGCCACACACAAACGAAATAAATTGAAAATCGCAAAGAAATTATTATAAAAACCACGGAGCTAAGTCATCTGAAGGTGGTGCTCCGGCATGGCTGCAGTCAAATGAATGTAACAAGTAAATGAATATAGATGTAAAATATAATGCTGGAAAACTGTTATCAACAACTATCGTATTCGTTTTCGTATATGAATAAATCTAAACTCACTGACTTTTGATTTTCTATTTCATATAGAAGGAATTTCCACAGCAAACCATGTTACTCTATGCTTTAAGAGGCGGGGAAGAGGTTGGCGTCAAGGAAAGTTAACAAACTGTAAACAACACTTTAAAAACCCGGAGCCACAATGAATGGATCAATTGTTTCTGTGGTGAAAAGCCACAAATCAACAGCATTACATAAAGGGAGATAATTAGGTTTTGCTGCAGGAGAGGAAATACGCATGCGCATTGAAAGTACTTCCTAATTGATGTTGACATCCGGTTAAATGTCTTTTGCATGAATTTCTCTTGATCAGCTGATAAAACATTTATTTATTCTCATAACGTATCTCGACTACCACACACACACACACACACATATATAACAACACTATCTTTTATGAACCATTTCCGTAAGTATTAAACAATGAAACTATTCAATGTGTTTTAATTCTGTGGACTTTCGGTTTTTGACACCTCAATTCTTTGTGTCTTTTCTATAGTTTATGAATGAGAGATGTCCTTGATTTGGCTACTATATCTAGATATGAAAGAAAAATGTCTGTAATTAGTGCGAGATTTGACTGCTATTTCTAGGTATGGAAGCTACCTTCTGCTCTCTGCGTCGTTGCCTGATTAGTTTGTTGTGTATTTTAGTCCTGATGATTTCTGAGCATTTAGAATGCTTTTTATGCTTTGATGCTGTTGATACATTTCCATCTTCAGTCTCTAAGTCTTTACAAACTTTGTGAACGAAAGATCTGGCAACTTGTAAAAGTCGAGATATTTCTAAATCGCTATGCTCAGCCTTTATAACCCCAATAACAGCATGCCTCTTCATTTGTTGAGTAAGCTGAGGGTCTGCCATTATTATTGGGTCGGTGCATAACTATTGCAGCTTTTTTCAGCAAATTTTTATTCAACAAAAACAATAACAACATTTAACTAAAACATTCTGGAGAAACACTAATGTTAGTGCTCATCATTCTGTAGTTTTATTTTAAATCTTGCACAATGTGAAGATGTCCGTGTAGTTTACAAATATTTAAGCTTCACACAAGATTCTATGATGTCAATTTTAATAAATTAAAATGTTAAGTTGGTCGTCTTTAAATGTCTGTTGTCCTTGCTGGCATGGGTTTGCAGGGGTGGCAAGCTGGGGAGCTGCAGCAAACTCGAGTATGACTTCTTATGGTTTCTACTGCTCCATGCCTTTCCTAGTACCATCTACTTCACAGTGCACAAGGTGCTTTTATGTGCCATCACAGAGTTGCTTTAACATGGCACTGCACATCTGCTTTTCTGAAGAAGGATCACAAGTGCTTTTGGCCACCAGAGGGATGAATCACAATACTTCTGCTGTTGAGTATGTGTCTTAAGTACAGCGAGATGCCAAGCATCTTGGGGTTTACCATATCACATTTCAGGTGATGTGGTAAATACCGAGATGCCTGGTTCAACGTCCTGAATTTACTCATCAGCACTTCTTCCACTTGTGAGAGATCAGCACTTCTTTATGGAACCATTGACATCCAGCTCAGTTGTTAAGGTAAATGTTTATTTCTACAGTTTATCTCAATAGAAATGAATCTGTATTTTTAAAGTAGCCTCTACATTTTACACATCATCATCATCATCATCATCGTTTAACGTCCGCTTTCCATGCTAGCATGGGTTGGACGATTTGACTGAGGACTGGTGAAACCGGATGGCAACACCAGGCTCCAGTCTGATTTGGCAGAGTTTCTACAGCTGGATGCCCTTCCTAACGCCAACCACTCAGAGAGTGTAGTGGGTGCTTTTACGTGTCACCCGCACGAAAACGGCCACGCTCGAAATGGTGTCTTTTATGTGCCACCCGCACAAGCCAGTCCAGGGGCACTGGCAACGATCTCGCTCGAAAATCCTACAGGAGCCAGTCAGGCGGTACTGGCAACGGCCACGCTCAAAATGGTGCATCTCATGTGCCAACCGCACAAGAACCAGTCCAGGGGCACTGGCAACGATCTTACTTGGCTTGCCGGGTCTTCTCACGCACAGCCCATTTCCAAAGGTCTCGGTCCGTAGTCATCGCCTCGGTGAGGCCCAATGTACGAAGGTCTTGCCTCACCACCTCAGCCCAGGTCTTCCTGGGCCTACCTCTTCCACGGGTTCCCTCAACTGTTAGGGTGTGGCACTTTTTCACGCAGCTATCCTCCTCCATTCTCACCACATGTCCATACCAGCGCAATCGTCTCTCTTGCACGCCACAACTGATGCTTCTAATGTTCAGCTTTTCTCTCAAGATACTTACACTCTGACGGGTATTCACATTGACATTACACATCCAACGGAGCATACTGGCTTCATTCCTTGCGAGCTTACGTATGTCCTCAGCAGTTACAGCCCATGTTTCACTGCCATGTAGCATGGTTGTTCGTACGCATGCGTCATACAGTCTGCCTTTTACTCTGAGTGAGAGTCCCTTTGTCGCCAGCAGAGGTAAGAGCTCTCTAAACTTGGCCCAGGCTATTCTTATTCTAGCAGCTACACTTTCAGCGCACCCACCCCCACTACTAACTTGGTCGCCCAGATAGCGGAAGCTATCGACTACCTCTAGTTTTTCACCCTGGAATGAGATAGAAGTTGTTTCCTGTTTGTTTGCAGTCTTTATTGCACCTGAACATCTGCCACAAACAAAAACTAACTTGCTAGTTAACCTGCCTTTGATGTTGCTGCACCTCTTATGTGTCCATAGCTTGCACCGGGTACATCTTATAGAGTTACTACCTACTCCTTTTCTACATACTGAGCAGGGCCATCTACCTGAAGGGGTTTGTGTTTTATCTACCTTCCTACTTATTAGGATTTTGGTTTTAGCTAGGTTGACTCTAAGGCCCTTCAATTCTAGACCTTGCTTCCACACCTGAAACTTCTCCTCTAGTTCTGATAGTGACTCCGCAATTAGGGCAAGGTCATCAGCATAGAGGAGCTCCCAGGGGCAACCTGTCTTGAACTCCTCTGTGATTGCCTGGAGGACTATGGTAAATAATAGGGGGCTGAGGACGGAACCTTGGTGGACCCCTACCTCTACCCGGAATTCATTGCTGTACTCATTTCCAACCCTCACCTTACTGGCAGCATCTCTGTACATGGCTCGCACAGCTCTCACTAACCATTCTTCTATCCCAAGTTTCCTCATTGACCACCAGATAAGGGATCGGGGGACCCTGTCAAAGGCTTTCTCCATGTCAACGAAAGCCAGGTACAGAGGTTTATCCTTAGCTAGGTATTTCTCTTGCAACTGTCTCACTAGAAATAAGGCATCAGTAGTGCTTTTACCTGGCACGAACCCAAAGTGCATCTCATCTAAATTGATTCGCTCCCTAATTAGTTGGGCTATGACCCTCTCTGTAACTTTCATAACCTGATCTAACAGCTTGATGCCTCTGTAATTATTTGTATCTAAAGCGTCCCCTTTACCTTTGTAGCAGTTGACTATGATGCTGCTACACCAGTCATAGGGTATGACTCCTTCGTGTATCACCTGGTTCGTAATACGGGTGACTAGGCTATAGCCAACACTGCCAGATATTTTGAGCATCTCTGCAGTGATTCCTGATGGGCCGGGGGCTTTCCCAGTCTTCATACTCTTAATTGCTTTATCTACCCTGGTACTATCAACTCGGATAGCTGGTCCCTCTATTGGGTCGACATAAGGCAGGCTCTCTTTCTCCCATTCATTCTCTTTATTAAGCAATCTATCGTAGTGGCATCTCCAGACCTCTTTCTTTGCATCCTCATTTAATGCAAGCGTACCATCATCCATGCGAACACATTTCTCTCCTACAACATCACTATTCTCTCTCCTACACTGTCTTGCAACACGAAATACCTCGAGTCTTTGGTCCTCACGGCGCAGAACATTGGCAAATCTTTCCTTATCTGCTTCCCCTCTGGCTAAATAAACCTGTCGCCTAGCCTCCCTTCTGGCACATTGGTACAATTCCCTGCTACCACCGTTCTTCCAGTCCTTCCAAGCCTGTTTCTTTTGTCTAATAGCCCTGTCTACCTCCTTGTTCCACCACCACGTTACTCTGGGTTGGGAGGGGACCTTACACCACCCACAAATCTGGTCGGTGGCTTTCAACAGGTTGTCCCGCAGAAATCTCCAATTGTCTTCCACGTTGTATGATGCTATATCCCCTTCTATTTCGTTAAATGCTTCAAGTAACTTGTCTCTAAGTCTCTGTCCATTTGCAGGGTCTTTAAGCTTCCACACCCTTCTTCTCCAAGCCTGTCTAATTCTGGGCACCCATTTTGCCTTGATCCCAAAGTCGCTAACTACTAATCTATGTTGTGGGGTACATTCTTCGCCAGGGTAGGTTTTGGCATTTATAAGCCGCCCTCTTTCCCTATTTCTGGCGAGGATGTAGTCGATTTGGCTAGAGTGTCTGCCGGAGCGGTAGGTGACTAGGTGACTGGCAGGTTTCCTGAAGTTGGTATTGCAGACCATAAGATTGGTTGCATCACAGAACTCCAGCAGTCTGGTTCCCTCCTCGTTGCGGGAACCGAAGCCATAGCCTCCATGTATGCCATGGAAGCCCCCAGCACGACGTCCGACATGACCGTTGAAGTCTCCAGCCACAAAGAGAAGGTCCCTGTCACTCGTCGACGAGGTAGTTTGCAAGAGGGTGTCATAGAATTGGTCTTTCAGACCATCTGGTAGCCCAGGTTGAGGTGCATAGGCTGAGATGACAGTAGCTAATCTATGATGAAGCACTAGTCTGATCTTAAGTACTCTGTCACTTACTCTAACGACCTCGATTACCTTATCCACCCATTTCTCCGCTAGAAGTATTCCTACGCCCCCGACCCCGTCAGTGTTCCCTGCCCAGAAAATCTTGTACCTGTGTTCTTTGCCTGTGAGGAACCTCGCAGAACCTCCTCTCCATCTTACTTCCTGGATGCAGCACATATCTACGCGTCTCCGTTCAAGCATCTCAACAATTTCACCAGATCTACCTTTCAGCGTGCCGACGTTGAGAGTGCCAATCCTAACAGTATGGGTGTTGGGGGTGTGGGCCTGTAGCCTGGGAAGGGGAAAAGCAGTGTCGTGTACCTGAAAAGAAAACTTGCAATTGGAAGAATTCATAAGCAAAACAGTACCTACAACCTGCAAACATTTCTCAACCTTAATGCGCTACCCAAAGGTAGGGGAGAGGATGGCCAAGGCCACTAGATGGGTTCCGGGAGACAGCCGAGGTTGACAGGATGACAGAGGAATGAACTTCCGGTGGAGGGGGCGGGATGACAGAGGAATGAACTTCCGGTGGAGGGGGTGGTCTATATAACTTCAGAAGAAGAATATTCAATATCCAACATGTTTTAAAGACTAAAGGAAAATATTATACAAAACAGATGCATAACACTGTTTCTACAATCTGTGGAAGAATTGCTGTGAAACATTTGCTCTGAAATAACATTATAAGCCAAATTTCTGAACATTACTAACTGGAGTGTCAAGTAGAGAAGTTTGTGTGCTGATTAAAGTTGCATAAATTTATGTAAGTATTGCTAAACAAAGGTAACACTGGAAAGAAATGCAGCAGTAGAAGGAATAACATATAAAAACAAAAGCAAGAAAAATGTACTAATTTGAGAGGAAAAGTAATAAAAAAAGGAGTGAGAAAATTATAGAATTGATTTCCCCTGAACACCTGATAAAAGAGATGTGATCATATGACTGCCCCTCTCTTGAAAAAGTAACTGGATTATGCACAAACATAATCACAGAGAAGAGAAGCCGTATCATTGTGATATCTGTGATAAACCATTCTCTGAAAATTCTGTCTTAACAGAACATATGCATATTCATACTGGAGAGAAGCCATATCATTGTGATATCTGTGCTAAATCATTCTCTCAAAATTATAGGTTAATTGCACACAAAAGTAGTCATACACCAGAGAGCCCGTATAATTGTGATATCTGTGGTAGATCATTCTCTGAAAGTACTACCTTAACAAAACACAGACGTATTCATACAGCTGAAAGGCCATATCATTGTGATATTTGTGGTAGATCATTCGCTCAAAATAGTGACTTAACAAAACACATAGGTACTCATACGGGAGAGAAACCATATCATTGTGATATCTGTGGTAAGTCATTCTCGCAAAATAGTGACTTAACAAGACACAAATGTATTCATACAGGAGAGAAACCATATCATTGTGATATCTGGTAAATCATTCTTGCAAAATAGTGACTTAACAAGACACAAACGTATTGATACGGGAGAGAAACCATATCATTGTGATATCTGTGGTAAATCATTCGCTCAAAATTCTAGCATAACTACTCACAAACGTATTCATACAGGAGACAAGCCATATGACTGTGATATCTGTGGTAAATCATTTGCTGAAAACACTACCTTAACAAATCATGTATGTATTCATACAGGAGAGAAGCCTTATCACTGTGATATCTGTAATAAATCATTCTCTCAAAATAATCTCTTAACTATACACAAATATATTCATACAGGCGTGAAACTGTATTATTGTAATATCTGTGGTGAATCATTCTCTGGCAGTGGTCACTTATCTAGACACAAATATATTCACACAAGAGACACCTTATCACTGTGATACCTGTGGTAAATCATTCTCTGATAAAAGTAATTTAATAAAACACAAATATATTCATACAAGGAAGAAAGGAAAGGGGTAGTTTCTTGTTAGCCAGTTATTTAATATTCCTGTGTTTTATGCAATGGAAATTGTGACTTAAATATTTCCAAAAATTCTAGACTTTTTTCTTCTATTTTTGCAATATTCACCTCCCGCTCCTTTTTTGACCACTCGTGCAGTTTCCTTTCCATGATGTAAGGGGCTCGTATAGAGCTCCTTACATCATGGAAAAGAAAGAAATCTCCTCCTTCTGATAACCCAGCACATTCTTTCTTGAATATCACATCCTGTAATTTCAATACATGCATTGTTTAATGTGTTTTAAATGCTTCTCTCATTAAATATGTTATACAATAGTATGAGTTATGGCTTTTTCACACAGGAATATTGTAAAGTTGTCAAATATGTATATAAACAATGGCCCCAAATACAAAACAGAAGAGATCACAATGGAAAAAACATGAGGCATAAGTATAGTTTAGTGCCCCACACCAGACTGATTCCTCATTTTTTTTTTTTTTTAAATAATTGTTTCTTCAAATGAAACTTTTCAGAGATAAGTTTTCATAGGTTCAGATTAAGATTAGTTTCATAAAACTGAGAATAAACATTTTGGAGGACATTCTTATTCTCAATGCCACCCTGTTTTTGTCAACTCTAACTTCAGAACTCTGGGAAACCTACCAGCCATTTGATAAACTATGAATCTGGTGACCCACAAGCCAGAATGGCTACATTCTCACTACAAAACAGATACTTGTGAATGCAGTTCTTCCCTGGTAAAGAATGGACTTAACAACATAGGTTGGCAGTTAATGATTTGAGAGACTTAGAGATTGAAGGTCTGAGAGATTTCCTAGAAACTTAGTTATCGTTAAAATAGTTAGAGATGTGATGTACTAATTAGATGCTTCAATAAAAACCTTTGATGAAAAGAAGAGATAGAGGACAATTGGAAGTTCCTATGAGGCATCTCATGTAGAGCTGCAGAACAAATTTGTAGCTGGTACAAAATGATCGCCAGATATAGGATGACGTGATGGTTGAACAAGGAAGTATACAGAACGATGAAAGCAGAGACATTTTGAAGGGTTTGAAAGAATGGAGACAGCTTTTAGCCTGAAGAAAAGGTAGGAGACAGGTCTATTTAGCAAAGGGAAAAGACAAAAAAAAAGGGTATGCCGATATTCTAGAGCTTCACGACCAAAGGGAGCATATTGTTGCTCTCAAGCCAACAATCCCAAGGAGAGGAAATGTTGCTGCTATAAGGTAGGTGGGGATAAGACTGTGAGGGAAGGGCTTTGAGTAGAGCAGGTTGTTGTGGAGGAATTACATGGCTATTTACATTTAGGAGAAAAAGTCAGACTGAACAAGGAGTATGTCTGAGGAGATGCATGGAAATGGCACTTCAGACTGCAGAAGCTGTAGCTATAACGGGTAGTCATGGTCTGCTAGTATGGGTGAAAGGGAGGAGAGCAACATGTGTAAAAATTGAGAGAGAGGGGTACAAATGTTGAGGACGCTACAGGAATCCTAGAAACGTGGTGGGGACGATAATTTTGACAGCGGGAGCAAACACACGCACAAGCAAATATATATATATGTGTGTATATATATACGGGGTTACGTATAGTGAGGTGTACCTGTGTGCGTAGATCTCAAAGGAATTCCATAATAACCCTTTGTATTTAGGGAATAGAATTTGGATTACTTCAAAAGATGTGCATTTAACTGCAATTTATTTAACCTTGCAGTGTTGATATTAAAACTGTTATAAAGAATCTCAAATGAGCAAACATCTACATATGCCACACACACACACACACACAAAATAAATTCAAAATCCGGAAGAAATCATTTGTATTATAATTATCACAGAAGTAAGTTATCTCAAGGTTTACTCCAGCATGCCTACAGTCAAATGACTGAAACAAATAAAGGAATAAAGATGGGGCGATGTAAAATATAGTGCTGGAAAGTATCATCAACAACTCTTATATTTATTTTCATGTATGAATAAATCTTGACTCACTGAATGGTGATTGTTCTATTTCATATAGAAGGAATTTCCACAGTAAACTATGTTACACTATGCTTTAAGAGGTGGGGAAGAGGTTGGCGCCAAGAAAAGTTAACAAACATTAAACAATACTTTAAAAAACGAAGCCACAATGAATGGATTAATTGTTTCTGTGGTTAAATCTTACAAATCAACAGCATTATACTGTTATGTAAAAAGAGATAATTAGACTTTGCTGCTTAAAATATTTCAGGAGGAGATACACATGCGCATTGGACGTGCTTCCCACTAGATGTTGATATCCGGTTAAATGTCCTTTTCATTATTTAATACTTTTACTTGATCTGTCATAAAAACTGTAGTTCCTGTGATTCTCCATGTGATCACATGACTTACTACAAATATTAGCACATTTTGCTTACATGTCTCCTACGGGTCTTGAAGACCTTATTGGATGAAATAAATATGCAATGTTACAGAAATAGACAAGATGTTCATGGATGGAATGTCTATAATCGCATGTCTGCTCAGTCAAAACTGACCTGGATCTAAACAATGTCAAGTTATATTTCTGGAGAGAAACTAATGTTAGTGTCCGCCATTCTGTAGTTTTATGTGAAAACTGTTACACAAAGTTTATTGTCATCTTTTAATGTCTATTGTCCGTGCTGGACCTGTTAGACGATTTGAACCAAGCTGACAACTTGGGGAGCTGCAGCACACTCCAGTCTGATTTGTGATAGTTTCTACATCTTGATACCTTTCCTAGTGCCAACCACTTCACACTGCACAGGCACTTATATATTCCACCATACATTTCCTTTAATGTGGTGGCACTTTAATGTGGTGGCACTGCACATCTGCTTTTATGAAGAACGGTCACATTTCCTTTTCACTATCAGAGGGATGAGTTTGAATACTTCTGCTGTCGAGTATGAGTCTTCTAGAGTACAGTGTGGTGTTAGGCCTCGCAGTCATTATCACATCACCTGAAAGGTTCAGCATTCTGAGTTCCTTCATCAACACTTCCTCCTGTGTCTTCTTCAGTGCCCCACTTCCACTTGTTCCATCTACTTTGAGAGATCAACACTTCTTCATGGAACTGTTGGCATCCAGCACAGTTGTTAAAATAAATGTTTGTTTCTACAGTTTATCTCAATAGAAATGAATCTGTGTTTTTTAAGTAGCCTCTACATTTTACACTGTTCTTTCTCTATAATTTCAGAACATCAGATGACAGAAAAAGTATCCTCAATATCTACCACGTTTTAAAGACTAAACGAAAATATTATATAAAAGAGATGTATAACATTGTTTCTACAAATCAGTGGAAGAATTCCTGTGAAACATTTGCTCTGAAATATTGATATTAACCAAATTTTTGAACATCAATGACTGGAGTGTCAAGAGGAGGAGCCTATGCGCTGATTAAAGTTGAATAAATTTATAGAAGTGTTGCTAAACAAAGGTAACACTGGACAGAAATACAGTAATACAAGTGTATGTAAGGAATAAAATATAAAAACAAAAGTAAGAGAAATATATTAACTGGGATTTGAGAGGAAAAGTAATAGAAAAGAGTGAGAAAATTATAGAACTGATTTCCCCTGAACACATGATTAAAGAGATGAGATCATATGACTGATATCTGTAAAAAGTTTCTTGAAAAAGTAACCTACTAATGGATAAATACATTCATACAGGAGAGAAACCATATCACTGTGATATCTGTGGCAAATCATTCTATCAAAGTTGAGACTTTAATGTGCACAAAGGTACTCATACAGGAGAGAAGCCATATCACTGTGATATCTGTGGTAAATCATTCTCTCAAAGTTGTCAGGTTGATGTGCACAAACATACAGGAGAAAGATCTGTGGTAAATCCTTCTCTCTGTGGTCCCTTATCTAGATACAAATATATTCATACTGGAGAGAATACCTATTAGTGTGATATTTGTGGTAAATCATTCTCTCAAAATAGTGACTTCACAAGACACAAGCATATTCATACAGGGGAGAAAGGAAAAGGGTAGTTTCTTGTTTGTTATATTTGTTTAATATTGCTGTGTTTTATGCAGTGGAAATTATGAGTAAAGTATTTCCAAAACTTTTAGAAGTTTTGTTTTGTTTTTGCAATTTTCACCTCCTGTTCCTTCCTTGATCACTCTTGCATTTACTTTCCATGGTAAGAGAGCCTTTATACCAAGACATCTCATGCACGATGATATTTTGAATAAATGGTGCCATAATAAGTCGTGATGCGAAGCTGTCCCGTTTCTTTGCTTACACCAACAATGTGGTCACTACTGGAGCAAATGGAGCATGACCTTAATGGGTTTAGTCAAACTGATCAACCCCAGTATTATTTTTTAAGCCTAGTACTTATTCTGTTGGTCTCTTTTGCCAAACTACTAAGTTACAGGGATGTAAACACACTAACGCAGGTTGTCAAAGAGTGATAAGGAGCAATCACACTCACACACCCATGATGAGGGCACCTGGCCTAATGGTTAAGATATTGCACTTATGAGATGGTGGGTTTTGATTCATCAGACTCTGGCCATACCGGAGCACCACCTTAAGAAGTTTGTTCAAACTAATCAGCTCCACTATTTATTTTAACTTTGGTACTTATTCTATCGACCTCTTTTGTCAAATGCTAAGTTATGGGGTAAGTAAACAAACCAACACAGGTTGTCAAAGAGTGATTAGGGGCTATCATACACACACAATGAGGGTATGAAAGACACATCGACATACATCATCATCATCATCATCATCGTTTAACGTCCGCTTTCCATGCTAGCATGGGTTGGACGATTTGACTGAGGACTGGTGAAACCGGATGGCAACACCAGGCTCCAGTCTGATTTGGCAGAGTTTCTACAGCTGGATGCCCTTCCTAACGCCAACCACTCAGAGAGTGTAGTGGGTGCTTTTACGTGTCACCCGCACGAAAACGGCCACGCTCGAAATGGTGTCTTTTATGTGCCACCCGCACAAGCCAGTCCAGGGGCACTGGCAACGATCTCGCTCGAAAATCCTACAGGAGCCAGTCAGGCGGTACTGGCAACGGCCACGCTCAAAATGGTGCATCTCATGTGCCACCCGCACAAGAACCAGTCCAGGGGCACTGGCAACGATCTTACTTGGCTTGCCGGGTCTTCTCACGCACAGCCCATTTCCAAAGGTCTCGGTCCGTAGTCATCGCCTCGGTGAGGCCCAATGTACGAAGGTCTTGCCTCACCACCTCAGCCCAGGTCTTCCTGGGCCTACCTCTTCCACGGGTTCCCTCAACTGTTAGGGTGTGGCACTTTTTCACGCAGCTATCCTCCTCCATTCTCACCACATGTCCATACCAGCGCAATCGTCTCTCTTGCACGCCACAACTGATGCTTCTAATGTTCAGCTTTTCTCTCAAGATACTTACACTCTGACGGGTATTCACATTGACATTACACATCCAACGGAGCATACTGGCTTCATTCCTTGCGAGCTTACGTATGTCCTCAGCAGTTACAGCCCATGTTTCACTGCCATGTAGCATGGTTGTTCGTACGCATGCGTCATACAGTCTGCCTTTTACTCTGAGTGAGAGTCCCTTTGTCGCCAGCAGGGGTAAGAGCTCTCTAAACTTTGCCCAGGCTATTCTTATTCTAGCAGCTACACTTTCAGCGCACCCACCCCCACTACTAACTTGGTCGCCCAGATAGCGGAAGCTATCGACTACCTCTAGTTTTTCACCCTGGAATGAGATAGAAGTTGTTTCCTGTTTGTTTGCAGTCTTTATTGCACCTGAACATCTGCCACAAACAAAAACTAACTTGCTAGTTAACCTGCCTTTGATGTTGCTGCACCTCTTATGTGTCCATAGCTTGCACCGGGTACATCTTATAGAGTTACTACCTACTCCTTTTCTACATACTGAGCAGGGCCATCTACCTGAAGGGGTTTGTGTTTTATCTACCTTCCTACTTATTAGGATTTTGGTTTTAGCTAGGTTGACTCTAAGGCCCTTCAATTCTAGACCTTGCTTCCACACCTGAAACTTCTCCTCTAGTTCTGATAGTGACTCCGCAATTAGGGCAAGGTCATCAGCATAGAGGAGCTCCCAGGGGCAACCTGTCTTGAACTCCTCTGTGATTGCCTGGAGGACTATGGTAAATAATAGGGGGCTGAGGACGGAACCTTGGTGGACCCCTACCTCTACCCGGAATTCATTGCTGTACTCATTTCCAACCCTCACCTTACTGGCCGCATCTCTGTACATGGCTCGCACAGCTCTCACTAGCCATTCTTCTATCCCAAGTTTCCTCATTGACCACCAGATAAGGGATCGGGGGACCCTGTCAAAGGCTTTCTCCATGTCAACGAAAGCCAGGTACAGAGGTTTATCCTTGGCTAGGTATTTCTCTTGCAACTGTCTCACTAGAAATAAGGCATCAGTAGTGCTTTTACCTGGCACGAACCCAAACTGCATCTCATCTAAATTGATTCGCTCCCTAATTAGTTGGGCTATGACCCTCTCTGTAACTTTCATAACCTGATCTAACAGCTTGATGCCTCTGTAATTATTTGTATCTAAAGCGTCCCCTTTACCTTTGTAGCAGTTGACTATGATGCTGCTACACCAGTCATAGGGTATGACTCCTTCGTGTATCACCTGGTTCGTAATACGGGTGACTAGGCTATAGCCAACACTGCCAGATATTTTGAGCATCTCTGCAGTGATTCCTGATGGGCCGGGGGCTTTCCCGGTCTTCATACTCTTAATTGCTTTATCTACCCTGGTACTATCAACTCGGATAGCTGGTCCCTCTATTGGGTCGACATAAGGCAGGCTCTCTTTCTCCCATTCATTCCCATACACATCTCCCATACACATAAATACGTGTGTGGCTTAGGGATTTGAGTATTGTATTCATGATTGTTGGACCAGGCTGATCTTTGTGTGTTTGAGCAAAACCTGTCATTTCATGTTGCACTGTGATCACTTCAACATCTCGTGTGGCATGTTGTGTACCTGTTCAGGCAATGTTGATTTCATGGAGGTGGGAGTAATCAGAGAGTAACATGGTTTAGTGTCAGAATTCCTTGTGTATGAAAATAGAAAATCACCAGTCAAAGAGTCTAGATTTATTCACAAATAAAATAGTTATTGATAACAGCTTTCCAGCACTATATTTTTCATCGCTCCATCTTTATTCTTTAATTTGTTTCATTCCTTTGACTGCAGCCATGCTGGAGCACCACCTTCAGATAACTTACCTCTGTGATATTTATAATATAAATAATTTCTTCCAGATTATGAATTTTTTTCTGTGTGTGCATGGCATATATAGATGTTTACCCATATGAGATTCTTTATAACACTTTTAATATCAATACTGCAAAGTTAAATAAATTACAGTTAAATGCACATCTTTTGAAGTTATCCAAATTTTATTCCCTAAATACAAAGGGTTTTTATGGAATTCCTTTGAGGTATACACACACATGTATATACAGGCATACCACATTTTACATAACCCTGTATATATATATATATATATATATATATATATATATATATATGTATATAAACGTATATATATATATATATGTGTGTGTGTGTGTGCTCCCCACTGTCGAAATTATCATCACCACCATAATTCTAGAATCCCTGTAGCCTTCCCAACATTTGTACACTTCTCCCTCAATCATTACAGATGTTGCCAACCACAAACACTAGGAGACCATGACCACCCCAGCCAGCTACAGCTTTTGCTGCCTCAAGTATAACCTCGATGCCTAATCTCGGAGATACCTCTAGTTCAGTCTCAGTGTTTCTCCTAAATGTAAATAGCCATGTAGCTCTTCCACTTCAACTTGCTCTACTGCATGCCCTTCATTCATAGCCTTACAACTACATACGTTATAGTGGCAACATCTTCCCTCCCTGGGTTTGTTCACTTGTGAGCCACATTGTGCTCTCAGCAGTGCCAGTGACATGAGAAAAGCACACAGTACAGTGTGTAAAGGGGTTAGCATTAGGAAATGCAGTTTTTGACTTATTGGGTCCCCGTCAATCCGTCCAACCCATGACAGCATAGAACATAGACGTTAAATGATGATGGTGATGATAAAATGTATATTGATAGCGACATACTGAAAGATAAAGGGAGAAATGAGAGATAGCTGCCAGAAATACTTCATATAAGACGAATTTATATGATGCCTTTAAGAAACAAACATTTTACGTATCACAAGATCAGAGTCTGCAACTTTGTAAATATTAAAATTGGTACAAGGGGTGTTCAGATTAAATTTCAAGATAGTTTTCATGTCTCCTTCATTCGGGAAAAACTTTTTGTATTGTTGAACAATCAGTGGAGTTGAAGAGTTAAATAAAATCAATGTAACATGAACGACTGAAAGCCATCTGAATATTGAACCCTCTCATATGTTCACATTACAAAGACTTTCTCATATTCATTCTCCATATTTAGTAGCCTTTCATATTTTCACTTCCATGCCTCTTAATTTTGAATCACGGAATGCAAGCATGACATTATTCTTCTGCACACACATCCCACAACTCAATTTTCTCTGCTTCACTATCCTACAAAACAGAGTTCTTCATATTTTTGGTCGTGAAGCTGTAGAATATTGCCCTACCTCTTTTTTCTTTGTTTTCCTTTTACTAAAGAGACCTGTCTCCAAGCTGTCCCTATTTTTTCAAACCCTTCTGCTTTTATGGCTCTGTATACTTCGCTGTTCAACCATTTCATCACCCTTCATCTGGCTAGCATTTTGCGCAAGCCACAGATTCGTCCTGCAGCTCCACAGGAGCTGCCGCATGGGAACTTCTAATTGTCATCTATCTCTTCCTTTTGATCAAAGGATTTAATTAGCACATCACATCTCTAACTGTTTTAAGGATCTCTAAGTTTCTAGGACTTTCACTTGCAAATTGCTTGAAATCTCTACAGACCTTTAAGCACAAAACACTAACTGCTAACCTAAGTGGTTAAGTCCATTCTTTAGCAGGGAATAACTGTGAATTCACAAGTATCTGACTATCCTGCTTTCTAGTGAGAATGGAGCCAATATGGCTTGTGTGTCACCAGATTCATAGTTCAGAAATGCATTATAATTATTATAAATGTATTATCAGCCAATTAAGAGAAATTCAGGCCCACGACATTTAACTGAATTTCAACATCAAGAAGCAGATTGAATGCGCCTGCATATCTTCTTTTGGAAATATGTAAGGTATCTAACTCTGTTTAAATCCCTTTATGTTTTAGTATATTGCAGCTAATAAATTTACGTGCCTGTGTTTATGCAAGCATTTATATTTCACTGTATTGACCATCCTATCGTTGTAATGCACCGCTAATCGCGACGCTCTTCCAATTCTTTCTTACTTCTCGCATTCTTTGCCATTTTGGCCCAAATATTTTAAATGAACCGTGATATCCACATTAGATCACTCTTGCCAGTTAATGTCTTAATTAGACATGTTTGTATTTACATAGGAATGTATCTGTATAAGTGTGACAATTCATAACAACGAAAACAGACATTTGAATCCCCTTCTGAAGTGGGTTTGTTTTGTAGGTTTTAGCCTCAGTAACAATTCATCCATTCATTGTGACTCCGTTTTTTAGGTTTTTGTTTACAGTTGGTTGACCCCTCTTGACGCTAACTTTTTTACTTGCCTCTTACAGCATGAAGTAATATGGTTTACTGTCAAAATTCTTTCTATATGAAACAATAAAATCACCAATCAATAAGTCTTGATTTATCCATAGATGGAAACAAATACAACAGTTGTTGATAACAACGTTCCGCCTCTGTATTTACATTCTTGAGATAATTTACCTATGTGATATTTTTAATGCAAATAAGTTCCTAGGAATTTTGAATTTATTTTGCAAGAAATTCACTCTGACAATGTGTCTTGACACCCATATTGTTATATTTGTGAGGAGTCATAATTAATGTTGGCTGTAAACGCACTCACCAGTTGTTTGTGTATATTTCACACCAATGTGTTACCTCAATTATATCGTGAAAAGTATTTTTGGTGAACATAGTCAAACATCAACAACTCTCAAAAAAAAAAAAAAAAAAGCAAAGGAATTGGTATTTATACTATCAATGACTAGTGAGTGTGCTGAATATTCATGTCGGTTGTATGTAGAGTATTAGTGGAAATGGGGGCATCGAATCATAGAAACCATATTACAGCAGAGAGTAGGGCTTGACACATTCGTCTGGCTTGTTGGCTCCAAACAAACGATCCAGCCCATTCCAGCATAGAAAACAGATGTTTAATAATGATGGTGATGAGGACGAAGAGGAGAAACAACAAGGTATATTTCTAAGATAATAGAGACATGCACGTACGAATGCGCACGCCCCCCCCCCCCCACAAATATGTACTATTATTTTTGAAGTTTTACTTTACGATGCTATAAGGGTCAGACAAATATGTTGGGGCAGAGGTTTGTGTGGTCAGGTTCCGTTTCTACTGCCAAATGCCATCTGTTCCAAGTCAAGTAATAAATCTACCAGTCCCTTGTGCAAAGGATACCACTTCAAAGAGCCCTTTATTCACAAAGCTCGTGCAGTATGTCAGTGCATGTGAAGGAACCCAGACATTGTTACAATGTGTAATACAAGTAAACGACGCCTGTGAAGATGCAGATATGTGTATATATGTAGTGGTTCATGCTGTCATGGCATGAATTTGATCCCCAATTGCAAAATTTCACTTAACAGTTCAACAGCACTTTTCCCATGGTAAAACAATAGTTCCTCTGTGAGTGACAGCAGTTACATTTGCCATATGCCTTCGCTAAGCAGAATAATGTCTTTCCCACTTGACCCTTCTAACCTCTTCTAGGGCACTAAAAGCTAGAATAGAGATAACAGACCGCCAACGAAATCTATTTTCTCAATAATATGTCTCTCCTTCTGACTAGTTTTGGATAGTTCTAAAAAACAAGAACTCCGTAAGCCAAAGTCAGTTAGCGAGAACCATTTGTTCGAACTAGTCATTGGCTGGGAGTACGTTTTATTGAAAAGTCTGTTAAAAAGTAGTTTTTGTTGCTTGCTTGCAAGAATTGTTTATTTTTACTTATTTATTTTGTTGTGGTTTACCGTAAAGGAAACATTGTTGAACTGTTTTATTGTGTGAATTTCTTCTGAAATTGTTAGCCTCCCCTACGGGGGAAGGAGTTGTTTATATTATTTATGAACTGTGTTCCATTTGGAACGAGACTTGCCATTGTTCTCGCAACAATATTGTGTGTTTAAAAAAAATGTCTTCGGTTGAAGAAATCAGAAACTTCGCCTCCGTTCTGGGAGGAAAAGAAAATATAACCTTCAAAAAAAGAGGAAATAGAGGCCTTGTACGGGATGATAAAGGAAGAAAATGGTGAAAGCCGAATTACACCTCCCAGCGAGATTTTGAATCGCACAATGGAAAGCAGAATTATTTATAAAATATACGATTGTGAAAAGAGAAATTTGAAGGAAGTACTGTAGAAAAGTGCCTCGGACCAGTGTTAGGCTAGATAAAATAGCTGACCCGAGGCACTAAATTTGCGACTGTGGAAGCGAGAGTTGAGTCAGCCGAGAAGGCAAAAGAATTATCAACTCGGACCTTGCAAAGTGGTATCATTATGTTGCTACCACTATATCTGGGACGTAGAACGTCCCGGATTAAGATTAAAAATATCCTGCCGGAAATTGAGATAGCGTGGATAATTGCCACCCTACTATACGGGAGAGAGGAGAAATAAATATAGTACAAATCTCCAGAGACGCCCCACAAAGCTGGAGAGGGCAAACTTTGGAGATCTTGGCCCAGGCAACAACAATGGACCTGGAAAAATTATCAGAAAAGATATGCATTGGCGAAGACACCATATTAGCTGTGCATGTAGAGGGGAGGAAACCCAGGTGCTTCAAATGCAGAAAAATGGGGCACCTGAGGTCGAATTGCCCCCAACAGAAAAATGCACAGCAGGAGGAACAAGATGCACAGTAGAAGGAACAAGAAGAAAGTGTAGAAGAGGAGGTGCCCTCAGCCACAGAGGCTGTTATGCAGAGGGCTGTCACTGAATCAGAACAAATCGAAAAACCAATCAAAGCAACACCGTCAGTAGAAGGAATGGACTTCGAGACGGTGTCGCGAAAAAGGCGAAAGAAAGCAGTGGAGTCGCCTACTAAAGAGGCGGCTCCGGAAACCAAAGAAAGAAAAAAAGTAGTAACCCGGTGAAAAAAAAAAAAAACACAAAGAGAAAACATTTATAACGATAAAAATAGACAAACCTTAGCCCCAAAAGGAAATGAGTACGGTGGTATTCAAGAACACCAATAACTTAATGATGGGTGTAATTAAACCCCACTTACAAAGCAAAATATACCTAACGAATAACAGTAAAAATCTGAACAGCATTGCAAAGATCCCTAAAGAACTTCACAAGGACTTCAAGAACAGATTTTCTAAAGAAACTATCGAGCTAAAAGACTTACCAAAAGTGTTCAACCCGCCGGAAGAACCGCCTATGGAAGAAATAAAGGTGGGGAAATCCCAGCCGCACCAGTGCTGAGAATGATCCTCCTTGACTAAGATGTAAATAGATTTCTTTCTTTTCCCGTTTTTGTCATGGCTACGCTACGTGTAGGTTGTCTAACTGTGCGTGGCCTAAGTTCGAAGTGGAAGCAAGCCTGTTTCCTGGACGACTTCAGGTCACATAAAATTGATATTATGGTTGCTACATAGACCAAGTTGGACAAGCTGCAGGCCTTCTCAAACCTCCTGAAAGACTATGAGAAAATCATATCTCCTAGTCGGACAGGGGAGGGGTGGCGTTGTGTTTTGACGTCAAGGATGATAGTAATGTTAGGAGACTTTAACGCTGTTCTGGACGCACGCCTGGACAACGTTGGCTCGACCGATAGGAAAAGTAACTCACGCCTCATCGATCAGCTGAAGCGATTTAGGCTGGCAGATCGATTCAGACTCGAGAATCCGAGCGTTCCAATGTGGACTTGGAGTAATAACGACAGATCTCGCAGGTCTTATACAGACAGGATAGTAGTGAATACCACAGATAGGTCCTCCTTTAGCTGTCCCCAATTTACTTATATACCCTACACGGATCACAAATTAGTGACGTGTAAGGTACATATAAAGTCCATAGACAGGGATCTGGTTACTGAAAGTTGAACAAGACCCTATTGGCTTGCGAAACATACCATAACCAGATTAAGGAGTTAGTCATGAGGACACTCAATGGTACCGTGTTGAATAACCAGCGGTGGATTACCCTCAAAAAGAGCCATTCGACTTGAGTCATATTTAGCAAACAGATAAGTCTAGAGCAGGCTAGATAAGTCTAGTTAATGTGTTAAAAGAGGCGTTGAGGGTGGGCTTTGCAGCCCAAGTTTTAGCGGCGAGATCAACCTTGGATCGACACCTCAATGCCAAACTGGAAAGTTGCAGGGTCCAGGCTAAAGTACGTGCATTGGGTCACGAGGGTATCAACGTTACCGGGTAGGCTCGCTCGATAGAAACCCAACGTGGCGTAGATGCTACGATAAAGTCTGTGGTAAATGAACAAGGACAGGAAGAGATGGGTAAAGCCTTTGAGGAGCATTTCGCTGCGTTGTACGGGAAGTGAGGGGCGCTGGACCATGGGGATGCCCTTCGGGATTTCCTGGCTGGTGGCCCGTGTCTCTCGGCGTGCGAGGCGGAGCACTATGAAGGAAAAATCCAGCGGGTCGAACACGACCCCAAAAAGAGAATATCATCGTAAAATTTAAAAAATTCATTTTGATTTCATTGTACTGGGTAAATTCATCCGATTACATATATTCGATTTGTTAACTAAGGTATAAGCCAGCCCCTAAATATTTTTTGTTTTGTCCTTGTGCTATTCCCTCTGTGTCAAGGCCTGTGTGACGAATAATAAAAATTAGCGAAAATATAATACAGATCTCCAGAAACACCCCACAAAACTGGCGAGTGCAAACTTTGGAGATCTTGGCCCAGGCAACAACAATGGACAGTTCTATATTTAAGAGATGAAGAATTATTTAAATTATTTATATTGTGTATAACGTTGTGTACAACGTTTCGGCTGACACATCCTCCAGCCTTCATCAGGCGCCTTCGGGAAATTTCGAACCTGGGTTCTCATCCCTAAGGTATTTTTTAGATGTTGTTATTATTATTATTATTATTATTATTATTATTATTATTATTATTGAGTGAGAGAGCAGTGCATGCCATCAAAGTAACACTGGGGTAAAATATACGAAGCCCATTATACCCTTCATGACTACCCGTCTGATAAGGGTAGATCAGGCACATGCACCACAACCATATGTACGCGACATGGTGATCGCATATCAAGATAAACAGTGCATGCCCTCGCAGGTGGGGCCCTGTTAAAATTTTCTTCAGGCTGAGTAGCCCATCTCGCTCAAAAGGTCCCTGAATAAGGTTTCTTTAAGGATGTTGAGCAAAAAACCCATGTTTCCAAAGGTGAATTATTCAAACCCCAAAGAATTCCTATCAACACATGGTTATCATGCTCCCCCACTACTTCTGCTCATGATCAGAGATGCACATATCGTCAGCCACCAAGGGACATGCTCAACTGGTTAAGGTCAAACAACTGACAAGCAAATCTGTGGTATTAAGCAGAATATTTGCTGTAGCCCATCTTTTATACCAAGACAAAACAATGTACATGATAGCACTTCAAATCAGTTAAGATCAGAAGCCATGAGAGCCACTGCCTGGTACTACATCAGGGCATTCATTATTATTATTATTATTCAGTAGTTTTATTTTTATAACGTGCTTTCACTTCACTACCGAGCGCAGATCTGTGTGTCTTGGGTTTGTACTGTGGTTTGCTGTGATGCTCTTATGGTTACTGTATTGAAAGTGTTTTGTGTAGGATGTGTGCAGTACCCAGTAGTGCAATTTTCTGTATGTTATATATATTTGTAAGTCCTGGTGTTTTTGTTATGTATTTGTCTGAATATTTTTTTATTATACCTAAGGCGCCTACTATGATAGGAATTGTTTCTGTTTTTAGATTCCACATTTGAGTTACCTCTATTTCCAAGTCTTTGTATTTTGAAAGTTTCGCCATTTCTTTTAGGGAAACGTTGTCATCTGCTGGTACTGATACATCAATTAGAAAGCATTTTTTCCCTTCATGATCTTTGACCACTATATCTGGTCTATTGGCCTTAATTTCTCTATCTGTGTGTATTGGCATTATTATTATTATTATTATTATTATTATTATTATTATTATTCAGGTCACTGCCTGGAATCGAACTCGGAATCTTGGGGTTAGTAGTTCGCGCTCTTAACCACTACACCATATGCCCGTGGGCATATATGGTGTAGTAGTTAAGAGCGAGGGCTACTAACCCCAAAATTCCGAGTTCGATTCCAGGCGGTGACCTGAATAATAATAATAATAATAATAATAATAATAATAACATCGAAAAATACGTTAGGAATGAGAACCCAGGTTCGAAATTTCCCCAAGATACTTGAAGGCTGGAGGGTAAATCAGCCGAAACGTTTTGTTAACAACAAGATGACGACAAATATCCGTCAAAGGTAAAAAAAACAAAAACTGTTGTATTTGTTTTCATCTGTGAATTAATCTAGACTTATTGATGGATGAATTTTTTCTCATATATATTGAATTTTGGCAGTAAACCATATTACCTCTTCCTGTAAGAAGCAAGTAAAAAAGTTAAAGGATACCAGAATTAAGAAAGATCAGGCAGGGCATAATGAGCAGCGACGTATCACAATGTCACACATAAAATTTATAAGCTTCACTGTACTAAAAGATAAAGGGAGTTACATACCTTACATGTTTCCGATAGAAGATACGCATGCGTAATGAAAGCACTTCCACTTGACGTTGACACACGGTTAAAGGTTCTTTGCAAGAATTTCTCTTGATCAGCTGATAATAATAGATTTATAATATTTATAATGTATTTCTCAACTACCACATACACACATATATACTACAACACTATCCTTTATGAAACATTTCCGTAAGAATTAAACAATGAAACTATTCAATGTTTTTAATTTTCGGTTTTGGCGCCTCGATTCTTTGTCTTTTCTTTGTTTCATTAACGAGAGATGTCCTTGATATGTCCGGAATTTGTCTGCTATTTTTAGCTATGAAAGAAAAATGTCTGATTTGTTCGAGATTCGGCTGTTATTTCTAGCTATGGCAGCAACTTCTGCACTCTCTGTCATTGCTTGGTTTACTCCAACCACTGAAATATTTGGAAACCAATACTTTATTTTAATTTATCGATTGTTTCTCAATATTACTATCGATGTGTGCCCAACCAATGAGTTTCCTCATAACTTTCTCAAAAATGGGTAATTTTGAAAAAAAAAAAAAAAAAAAAATTACAGTATTTTTCAGATCTTCTGGATAAGGATTATGTAGGAATTTGTTGCGAAAAGAAAATGGGTCAAACTAAAGCGTTTGACTCGAGCTCAAAAATTAAAAATAGTTAGTGTAATAGGTGTAAAACGACTTGCTGTGAACGAATATGAAGGAAAAAATGCGCGCTCGCGAACGGTGGGGTTGGGAGAGGACTCGGAACATTCACATCGTGACACATCGTCAGTCCATGGCCTCTAAACTATAATGTTTGACCCGAGCTCAAAAACAAAATATAATTAGTGTAATAGGTGTAAAACAATTTGATGTGACCTTGTTTATCATTTTGTCTATGTTTATTTGCAACGTCATGTACCCAGATATATATCTATATGTACATGTAGATGAAGGTATGTACATATATATGCATATACTCATATATTGTTTGTATCACACGATCGAACGCACGCGTTACCTTTACAAGTAAGTTTTTGAACTTTATTTTTCTGACGCGACTCTCTCTATCTCTGTATCTATCTCCCACTCTCATTCTTCCCTCTACTGTTTTTCGCCTCTCACTGTCACTAATATTATCTCTCTCCCTCTCTACCTCTCGTTGATCACTTATATTCTACTTCCTCCCCTTCTTCTCCCTCTTCTACTCTTTCTCCCTACCCCTCGCTGGTCACATGTGTCCAGTGCCATTTCTTTTCGGTCTCTGACCACAAAGCTTCGGACGCATTTCTTCGCCTCTCCTGTTCATGCTTCACAGCGTTCAATATACACACACGTCTCCACGTCTGGCTGTACAGCCTTTTGTTTGTTTATTTCACCGTTTCGTTTTCCTGTCTTGTTTTCCGTCTGCCACTATCCTCCACGAAAAAAAATTAATTTGTGTTCGTGGGAAGAGCCATTTTAACGATGCGTCCTGCCCTAACTCTTCGAAACACCTGTGTTTTAATGGTGGCAGCTGATGAAAGATATGTTCTCTATGTGGCCTGCTTGTTTTTTGTACCTTGTTTATCATTTTGTCTATGTTTATTTGCAACGTCATGTACCCAGATATATATCTATATGTACATGTAGATGAAGGTATGTACATACATGTACATATATATGCATATACTCATATAATGTTTATATATATATATATATATATATATATATATATATATATATATATATATATATATATATATATATATATATGTGTATATATATATATATATATATATATATATATATATATACTAGCAGTATATGCCCGGGATTAAGCTAGGATTATTAAGTGATCAAGTGCTTATTTCAAACCAAAATAAGTAACATCGACATCAGATTTGAGAGAAATCCGTTGAAATTGGTTTGGCTGAAAATGGTTTACTGGCAATTTGATTGGGAAATCCCATAAGGAATCAGTTTATTGGTTATTTCCACTCATTGACTGTTTTTTTTAAAGTTGCATTAGAAATCTGCATAGGAGAAGGTTGATCTGAAGGTTTCCATTGGGGATCTGAATTTGAGTAACTTAGGAAAACTTACCAACAGCCTTAACCAAAAAATAAGGGGCCTGTCCTTTCTTGATTAACTCTATGATCGACTTAGCCAATCACTGATATCAGCCGAGTGAGCATTGTTGTTGGAGAAGTCAGCGTTGTCCAATGAAAATGAGGAAGAGTCCATAAGTCATGTTGCCATGATTTGCGAATATGTCCGGCCAGTGCTTCCGGATCACTGTTTATAACCACATCGCCTGCAATGACACCTTGTCTATAAAACTTCGCTATAGACAACATTGTGTGTTCTGCCCTGAAGAACATACACAAAAAGAGCGTTTGTACTACCCACACGGGAGCAGACCACATAAAGTTGCCCATGAGAAAAGCATGGCTCCCCCAAATGGATGCCTGCCACCGGTGTGCTGAAATCCTCGGAATTTCACTCCCACCCACACATTGATCTTTTCCCCATCTATTTTTCAATGTACGGGAAAATACGGAGATTAAGAATATGAAAAAAAAATTTTTAATTCAAATTTACCATGAAAAACTCCAGCTAACTTTTTAGATAACACTCGCACGATTTTCACTAAGATAAAAAATAAATGGGATTTTTTGCGTGGAATCAACTATCCTGGCATGCTAATATGCTACAAAACCATTTTTGTGGTTCGAAAAACGGGTTAGGGTGTGGTGGAAGCCTCGGAAATTTTACCCATTTATATTGTGTAATTCACTGACAAATTATTACATACCTCTTTGTTTCATTGTTGTCAATATACTTTTTTCTTCGGCGTGAAATATAAACAAAACTCTTTCGCTCCCAAAGTAGTATGTGTGTGTGAGAGAGAGAGAGTTAGAGGGGGGAGAAAGATGAACGATTTAAAATAAGTAAATGATTTAAAATAAATCCCACTTTTTCTTTACTTTTTTTTTGTTAGACGCTGGCAAACAATCTCTAACTCTCGCTCACTTCCCCTCTCACGCACACACATACATTAACACACAGTTTCTCTCTCTCTCTCTCTCTCCCTCACACACACATTTTTACTTCGCCATGTAGGCAAACTTCAAAATTGGTAAAAGTTATGTTTGAAAATCGATTTTTACAGCTATACGCGGGTTGCCTACGAGAGAAAAAGTTGATGAAAATGCAGATAGGGTCATGATGAATGTCCTCCTAAAATTGGAGCGACATGCGTGCTAATTTGTGGACGTGCATAAATTACATTCACGTACACACACACACACACACACACACACACACACACACACACACATATATGTGTGTGTGTGTGTGTATATATATATATATATGTATATATATATGCATATATATATATACATATATATGTATATATATATGCGAGTAAAAATAAATACAAAAAAGGGGGTTTTTTTGTATGATTGTGTATAGAGGAATATATTATTTTGTTTAAAAGAGTTCCAACACTGTCTGTTTTTTATGTTTTATTTATATTCCTGCAGAACCAATGTGGGGTATAGAATATGGAATATACAATATATAATATAAAATAAAAATATATGTATATATATATATATATATGCGGAGGCGCAATGGCCCAGTGGTTAGGGCAGCGGACTCGCGGTCATAGGATCGCGGTTCCGATTCCCAGACCAGGAGTTGTGAGTGTTTATTGAGCGAAAACATCTGAAAGCTCCATGAGGCTCCGGCAGGGGATGGTGGCGAACCCTGCTGTACTCTTTCACCACAACTTTCTCTCACTCTTATTTCCTGTTTCTGTTGTGCCTGTAATTCAAAGGGTCATCCTTGTCACACTGTGTCACGCTGAATATCCCCGAGAACTACGTTAAGGGTACACGTGTCTGTGGAGTGCTCAGCCACTTGCACGTTAATTTCACGAGCAGGCTGTTCCGTTGATGGGATCAACTGGAACCCTCGACGTCGTAAGCGACGGAGTGCCAACAACAACAACAACAACAATATATATATATATATATATATATATATATATATATACTCATAAATACAGGGATTAGCATGAGTTGCTTCTCCAACATACTGAAAATTTAGAAATAGCAGTCAAAGAACTACTGATTCCAAACTACAAATTTTTTCTCCAACGGATGGCGATATTTATGGCATACACAGAACAAAACCGAAGAGAAAAGCAAAAACAAACCTGCCTTTAGTTAATTGAGTACGACGTTTCACGCTTAAGTGTATGAAGGTACTCTATTCCGATCTTCAGCCCAATATTCGAATAAATTTGAAAATGTCTATACAACTCATGGGAGTTTTGACCATGCGACATCAAAAACAACACATGAGGAAGGCACTTATAAGTGGTTTTACCGATAAAGGTTTTTTTCATACTGAACTACTTGGCAAAATTGTTAATTATTAATTTCATTACTAATTGACGATTCCCTGCCCTATATCTGTATATATATATATATATATATATATATATATATATATATATATATATATATATATATATACATGTTATATATATTTGTGTATGTGTATTCTTGATATTATTTCAGTGCAAGTCGTTTTACATCTATTACACTATTTTTCTTTTGTTTCTTGGCTCCGGTTAGGCGTCTCGGAACATTCACGATGTGAATGTTCCGAGTCCTCTCCCCACCCCACCGTTCTCGAGTGCGAATTTTTTTTTCTTCATATTCGTTCACAACAAGTTGTTTTACACCTATTACACTAATTTTTATTAAAAAATTTTTTTAGCTCGGGTCAAATGCTTTAGTTTTACCAGAAAATGTACAGCTGAATCGCGGTTAAGGATGAGTTATACACGTCGACTTTCTTTCCTTAGACTTATAGATTTTACATTATTCCTTTTGAGGGGGATGTTTTCCAAATTATCTTCACTACACTTTTGAAAATGATTGGGGAGGCCTTTTATGAAAATCTGATTTCCACCAGTTTTTAAGTCACCGAACACCATTACAATTCTTGGGTATAATGTAGTATACCGTCGTGAAAGGATGAAAGTAAATCGATGATTTGTTTTTGTTCGTATAATCTATAATATAAATTGAAGTTCGCCGACCGTTGTATTCTTTCTTGTCATGAGGTTCCCAGCCAAACGGCTGGTTGGATTCGCATAAAAAATGGCACACGTGTGGAGACGGGTGCATAGATTGGAATGCGCTTTCTATTTTTCTCTTAGCCCCCATACTTACAGAGAAAATCGATTAAAACAACTTGTGTGCGTGTATGTGAATGTGTGTCACTGAAGCCATTCATACGTATATACATATAATCACATATTCTATCTCGCACACCCCATCAAACGCGCGCACACACACACACACACACACACACACACACACACACACACATCAATTCTTCCGTCTCACGGAACTTCAAAAGAACTTCACTGACACAACCACGCTCTCTCTGTGTGTCTCTTTCGCTTTCACGACGACTTCAAAAGATCCCCTTTTTCCCCAACCATCACATAAACTTCTTCACTGTGTTGGATTGTTAATGTTGTTTAGCCATAGGTCAGCCCTGATCCTCTTCTATCCTGGTGTTATATAAAACTTTATATTCTATATTATGTATACTATGTTAAATTTTGTTGTTATATCTTCTTTCAATTTCTGTTCTCTGATTGAACAAACGTCTAATACAATAGCTCTCAGCCACATTTTTTTCTAAAAAGGTACGTGTCTATTTTTTGCCTAACCGAAAACAATCACAGCCACATCATCCAAACAGACCGGGTGAAACCGGGTTTAGCTGCTAGTAAAATATAAATTTTTATTTGGCAACATATTTTTGGAGGAAGAGATGAAAGAGAAAACATGAAAAGTATAAAAGATGAAATTATCGTGAGAGAAAAGGAAAGTACCTCACCAACGAAACAAAGGGAAAGAAAGAAGTGGGGTGGGATTAACGAGTAGGAGATGGGTGGGGAGGGGGGGGTTTAATCTTTTAAACATTCAATGTTTTTTGTTCCTTAATTTTATTCCTGTAAAAGTCTGTTGCTAAACATAACCTTATATCATATGAATATAAATTGTCCCCTAAAAAGTGTCTTTTACGATAGAAACCGGAAGTGGCAACAGTAATATACGAATATTTGATGAAACATGTTTGATTTTCGATTGGGGAAGTTCCTGTGTGGGTCTCAGCAACTTGTATACCCGTTAAATTGTCAATGATTCACTCAGTTTTCTTAATCCAAATGATGTCAGCATCCATAGAGAGACTATAGAAGGGCGATGGATGTTCACGAAGAAGGAAGGCGACAATGTGGGATTACTCTTTAATTTGTTTCAGTCAGTTGATCGTGGACATGCTGGAGTACCGCCTTCGAACAAATCGACATCAGGACTTACATTTTTAGCCTAGTACTCATTCTATTGGTGCCGTTGCTGAACTGCTTAGTTACGGAGAGCAACACTGATTGTCAAGCAGTTATAGGGACACACACACACACATATATATATATATGCATGTGTGTATTTCTAGTTTAGCAGCACTGTGTGCAGCCCCTCAGTTTGCCACCCCAAGACCCCACAAAAACCACTTTCCCTATATCAACAGCCTACAACAGGATGAAAAGTGCCCCCCCCTCCAGCCTCAGACTGTAATAGAATCTTCTTACCACATACACACAACTGTGCCTAGTGGTGATTCATGTACACCATATCTTCATAAACATCTGTAGCAAAGCAAACTTAGAGATTGAGAATAACTATTCACAAATCTCATTTCATGCATCAATAACTATTTTTTTTTCCCTGCAATTGTGATTGTTTCCATCTTATATAAAATACATGTTCAGTTTTCATATTAAATATATTTACGTTTATGTATTGGATACATTAGTTATAATTACATACATTGTTTACATGAAATTCTGGGATGTCACTGTTGTCAGCTCCAGGTTTCTATCACAGAATCCCTTCATTTTTTTAAGGGCAATTTACGTTCACTATTTTATGTGTGGAAACTGCATGTTAACCCAAATCTTTTCTGCAGTTTCATTTGAAAATGAAAACACTTTATTTTCAGACTTTATCTGACACAAACAAAAGATAATTGAATCTAAAAACAATAGTGTAATTATGATTACAGGGTAAAAAAAAAACAAAAAATATAAATACAGGGTAAACATGGTTCCACTGTTATTTTTAGATTCATTAATTTCTTTTGTTTGTGTTGAATTGAAAAAGTTTAAGCAAAGGAAAATTACATATTTCATTTTGTGTTGCAAAGTAAAAGAGGGGAAAAGAATTGTAATAGTGATCCCTGTTGAAAGGGCAATGATTTAGGAACAATTTCATGGACTCTTTTTTTTTTTGTTTAAAAAGAATCTATCTGCATTCTTTTAAGTACAGAAAAAGAATTTGACTCATGCAAGCATAAAAATTTGGACGATGAAACAATGGTGATAAAGATGATGATGATGTGCAAAACAACACCTGCTAAGAAAAAACACTTTTCCATTTTATTGTGGATAAGTCAGACGTTTTCTTTTCCTGCCAGATGCTCTTCTTGTTATCAACCCTCATTAGTTTCCAAGCAAGGTAATATTTGCCCATGTCTGCACATATTTTCATGTTGATGTGCATTGACATGTATTAAGTGATATGAAGACACACACACACACAGAGGACAACCTTCTTTCAGTTTCTTTCTATCAAATCCACTCAGATGGTTTTAGATGCACTGGTGCTATTAAAGAAGACACTTTCTCAGTGTGATGGTTTGTGGAGCTGAATTTGAAATCACATGGATGGAAATCAAAACAAATAATTCCTTTTCTGTAATTTAGTTGGCTTTTCATCATTCATAAGTGTTTATTCTTACTTCATCTGTCATAAAAATTGTATGCCGTGCGATTCTCCATATGATCACATGACCTACTAGAAATAACAGCACTTCTTCCTTAAATTTCTCCTGTGGGTCATGAAGACTGTATTGGATGATGTAGTGATAGATATACAATGTTATAGAAATAGACAGGATGTTCATGGATGGAATGTCTATAATCACATGTCTGCTCCTGTCAGAAGAGACTGGGATCTAAACAACAATGTCAAGTTATATTTCTGGAGAAAGACTAATGTTAGTGTCCACCATTCTGTAGTTTTTTTTAAAAACTGTTACACAATGTGAAAGTGTCAGTGTAGTTTAGAAATATGTCAGCTTCACACAAGATTCTATGATGTAAATTTTACTAAATTAAAATGTTAACTTCATCATCATCTTTTAATGTCTGTTTTCCATGCTGGAATGGATTGGACGGTTTGAGTAGGGTTGGCGAACTGGGGGAGCTGTAGCAAACTCCAGTCTGATTTCTTATTGTTTCTACAGCTAGATGCCCTTCTAGTGCTGACCATTTCACAATGAACAGGTTGCTTTTGTGTGGCACTGCACAGGCACTCCTACGTAACACCACACATTCGCTTCACCGTGATGACACTTTAACATGACACTGAAAATTCACTCTTATTAAGAATGGTCACAAGTGCTTTTCACCACTAGAGAGATGTATCTGAATACTTCTATGGTGGAATAATGGTCTTCTTGAGTACAGCGAGGTGCCAGGCATCTTGGCCTTTATCATATCATCTGAAAGGTTCAGTGTCCTAAGTTTGCACATCAGTACATCCTCTCATGTATTCTTGGGTGTCCCACTTCCATGTGTTCCAATCCACTTTGAGAGATTCACTCTTTTTTATGGAACTGTTGGGTATCCTCCCCAGTTGTTACGGTAAATGTTTGTTTCTACAGTTTATCTCAGTAGAAATGAATCTGTCTTTATTAATTATTCTCTACATTTTACACTGTTGTTTCTCTTTAATTTCAGAACCTCAATATCTACCATGTTTTCAAGACTAAGGGAAAATATACGAAACAGATGTGAAACATTGTTTCTGCAAACCTGTGGAAGAATTCCTGTGAAACATTTGCTCTGAAATCCTAATATTAGCCAAATTACTGAGCGTTGACTGGAATGTCGAGTAGAGGAGCTTGTGTGCTGATTAAAGTTGGTACATTTATGGAAGTTTTACTAAACAAAGGTAACACTGGACAGAAATACAGCAGTAGAAGTGTATGTAAGGAAAAAAAGTATAAAGACAAAAGAAAGAAAAATATATTATCTGGTATTTGAGAAGAATTGTAATGGAAAAGAGTGAGAAAATTATAGAATTGATTTACCCTGAACACATGATAAAAGAGATGTGATCATATGACTGTAATATCTGTATAGAGACCTGCTCTCAGAAAAGTAAACATATTCATACAGGAGAGAAACCATATTACTGCGATATCTCTGGTAAATCGTTTGCTAACCGTAGTCTCTTATCAATACACAAACGTATTCATACTGGAGAGAAACCGTATCATAAGTTATACCTTAACTATACACAAACGTACTCATGCAGGAGAGAAACCATATCATTGTTATAACTGTGGTAAATCATTCTCTCGAAGTATTAGTTTATCTGCACACAAATGTACTCATACGGGAGAGAAGTCATATCACTGTGATATTTGTGGTAAATCATTCTGTGTAAGTAATAACTTAAAGAAACACAAACTACTTTATACGGGTGAGAAGCCATATGACTGTGATATCTGTGGTATATCATTCTCTCAAACTATTCACTTAACAGGACACAAACGTATTCATACAAGGGAGAAATCATACCATTGTTATATCTGTGGTAAATAATTCTCTCAAAATGGTTTGTTAACTATACACAAACGTATTCATACAGGGACACCATATCGTTTTGACGTCTGTGGTAAATCATTCTCTCAAAGTAATGTCTTAACGAGACACAAAACTATTCATACAGGAGAGAAACCATATCATTGTGGGATCTCCAGTAGTAGTTACATAACTGCGCACAAACGTACTCATACGAGAGAGAAGCCACATCATTGTGATATTTGTGGTAAATTATTCTGTGTCAGTAATAACTTAAAGAAACACAAATGTATTTATATGGGAGAGAAACCATTGTCAATGTGATATCTGTGGTAAACCATTTTCTCAAAATACTGCCTTAACAAGTCACAAACGTATTCATACAGGGGAGAAAGAAAAAGGGTAGTTTCTTGTTTGCTATATTTGTCTAATATTCCTGTGATTAATGCAATGGAAATTATGACTAAAATATTTTCAAAAATTAAAATTTAAAAATTTTTTTGCAATATTCATCTCCCGCTCCTTTCTTCACCACTCCTGCAGTTTCCTTTCCATGATGTAGGGATCGCTATACCAAATCTCCCTCTCCTGACAATCGTACACATTATTCTTTTTGAATATCGCAAGCTATAACTACTGTGTATTTATTGTTTATTGTCCTTTAAATGATTCTCTTATTAAATATGTTATACAATTATATATGTTGTTAATTTTTTTATACTCAGGAATATTGTAAAGAATATTGTAAATATGCATAATCAGTGCTTCCAAATACAAAACAGAAGAAATCACGAAGGAAGAACATGAGGCATATGTATAGTTTAGTGCCCCACTCCAGGTTAATTCCTTATTAATTTCTTTAAATGAAACTTTGCAGAGATAGGTTTTGAATTGACCAAATTATGATGATTTTCATAAAGTTGAGAAGCAATATTTTGGAGGAGATTTCACACTATCCTTTTCAACTTTGTTCCACTCTGATAAACTTATCCACTTCTTCAGCATGTGAGGTTAAATTCCGTTCAGCCTAGATAACCTATAAAAAATCTTTTGTTACTGTAAATTAGCTTAACTCAGAAATTTTTATAGAAATGGAACAGTAAATAGAATGCTCTCTTTCTTTCACGTGACACCTGTAACAGAGGCAAAATGCTTTGTCTCAGTAATATCAGAGGCATAAAGATGTGCTTTTGTCTCTTTCCTTGCTGGCTGTTACCGATGTAACATTTCTCTCTTATCCTGTCTGCTCAGAGATGGACAACAACAACAACAACAACAACAACACCCTGTTTTTATGCACGACCTTTGTGAATAAAGGGATGTTTGAAGTGGTGTCTTCGGTTTCCAGTCATCCATATAACCTTGTTAGGTTTGTCGTTTGCACAAGAGACTGAGAGATTTATTACTTGTCTTCGAACAGATGGCAGTTGGTTGCAGAAAGGGAACCTGACAACAGAAACTTCTACTCCAACATACTCGTCTGACCCTTACAACATCGTAAATAGGACGTGTGTGGGGAAAGGGTGTGCGTGTTTGTAATAACTAAGAAATAAACCTTCTTGTTTCTCCTCATCCTCATCATTGAACATCTATTTTCTTTGCTGGAATGGGTTGGATTGTTTGACAGGAGCCGACAAGCAAGACGACTGTGCTAAACTCTACTCTCTGCTGTGGTATAGTTTCTATGACTTGATGCCCTCACTTCCAATAATACTCTACACACAACGTATATGAATATTTTTAAAAATTTTGATCAAATTCGAGAGAAGTCACAAAGTTACACATTTGCAGATCAGAATGCTTGAAAAATAAATTCAAAATTCCCAAGAAATTATCGATATTAAAAACATCACAGATGTAAGTTATCTCAAGGATGTAGATATAGATGTAGCGATGTAAAATATGTTTGGACAGGCTTTTCTTCAAAAGTGTTGTATTTCTTTTCATGTATGAATAAATCTAGATTTACTGATTGATGAATTTTTGTTTAATATGGAAAGAAGTTTGACTGTAAACCATATTACTTCATGCTGTAAGAAGCAAGTAAAAAAGAAAGGTCAAGCAACTGTAAACAAAAACCTAAAAAACGGAGACACAAAGAATGAATTAATTGTAGCTAAAACCTACAAAACAAACCCCACTTCAGACGGGGATGAACATAATTTTTGTTGTTATGAATTGTCACAGTTACACAGTTCCATTCCCATGAGAATCCAAACATGTCTAATTAAGATATTTACGTTGCCTGAATGATCTAATGCGGTTCATTTAAAATATTTGGGCCAAGATGGTAAAGAATACCAGAATTAAGAAAGAACGAGGCTAATACAGTTTCGCACCTCTCCTTGAAAAATCCATTGTTTAAAAAAAAAATTTTTTCGAATTCCTATGTTAAAATTTTTGATTTTGTTTACTTTAAAAAGATCGTAGCAAATTGTCAAATATATGCAAATCGAAATTAAATACAGACAAAAACATTAAAGTGAAAAGAATTTGCGTTTTACTTTTGTTTTCCTTAAATAATCGTAAATAATTATTTACTGTAAATTAAATATACACTATTTTATGAGAAACAAACATTAATGCTTAATAATTAATATTTTTAATAAGGGGCTCATATTTCACCCCCTCCTTCAATTTTAAATTTTGAACATTTTCACTCATTATATATTTATGTGTCTATGTTTTTATAACTGTCCGTTTATTCATAAAATATATTTGTCAACTAAATGTGGCGGTCCAACAGAGGACGGTGATACTGTTGTTTTTAGCCCCAGGAAGACATTCATATCTATCTCTCTCTTCATACACATATCTATATATGCTTATTGAATTTAAAATTTAGAAAACGTGGTTTCTTGCATATTCGGAATCTCCATCATCGAAAACAGGGGGAAAAAAAAATTCGAAAAAGTTCAAAATTTTAACGGAGAGTGTGTGATAGTTGGGGGGAGGGAGTGGTATTTGTTTTTTTGATTTTGCTTATTTGTAATCTCCAACATCTAAAACGTAGGGATCAGAAATTTTTTTTTCGAAAAAATACAATTTTCAAGAAGAGGTGCGAAACTGCATTAGCCCCGAAAGAACTGGAAGGGCATAGTGAGCAGCGACGTATAACAGCGTGAGATAGGAAAGTCAATAAAATCAAAAATAAAAACACGTACGTCAATTTATTAGCTGTAATATACTGAAACATAAAGGGATGTAAACAGAGTTAAGTACCTTACATATTTCCGCCAGAACACGCATGTGCATTGAAAGTGCTTCCACTTGATCTCCTTAAATGTCTTAAGCGAGAACTTCTTTTAAATAGTTGAAAATACATTTATTTATTCTCATAATGTATTTCTCAACTACCACAAACACATACATATATAACAATACCATCCTTTATGAAATATTTCCGTAAGTATTAAGCAATGAAAATATTCAATGATTTTAATTCTGTAAACTTTCGGTTTTGGCGCCTCGATTCTTTGTCTTTTCTGTTTTATGGAAGATAGATATAGTTGATTTGTGCGGAATTTTGCTGTTATTTCTAGCTACGAAAGAGGTTATTCTGCGATTTGTGCGATATTTCGTTGATATTTCTCAGGAAGAGAAATGTCTTATTTGTTTGAGATTTGGCTGCTATATCTAGCTATGGAAGATGCCTTCTGCCCTCTCCATCGTTACCTCGTTAGTTTGTTGTGTTTTAGTTTGAGAAATATTCTCAAATACACTCCAACCACTGAAATATTTAGAAACCAATATTGTATTTTAATTTATAGATTGTTTCTCTGTATTACTATCGATGTGTGCCTAACCAAATGGAAATTTGTTTCCGCATGAATTACTGAAAATAGGTAATTTGAAATATAATTTTCTGAAAGTACGTTTCAGTTAGTGTTTTGGCAAGATTGAAAAAAAATGTTTCGGAAAGCTAACATTTTAAAATTCTTCGGGAAGCGACACTGTGATAGTTTCTATATTTAACCGTGCGTGTATATTCCTATTTTTGCTCCTGTTCTCTTCTACTTCTTTACTAGAAACGTTTACTTTGGAATTTACTTCTATTGAGAAAAAAAAAAAAAAATCATGTGCATGTTATTTTTAACGAAAGTTTTCTTATGACGGCTTCTCTTCACTGTCTAGAAATCTACGGATGCACATACGCACATAATAGAGAAAAATGAAACAAATATGGACGACTTGCTCCGAAACACCACCGAGTGGGGAACGCTTCTCAAAAATAACCTGCAGTTGTTTCCTTCCAAATTCCTACATGCTCGAAATGTACATACATCAAGGTATAATTGTAGAAAATTTCACGAAAAAATATTAATTTTCCTGGAGGTTAAGAAGAATTTAAGTGGACTCTGTTGGAATTTCCGAAAATTGTCCCCCCACCCCCATTCCAAAACACTTTCACCGGAAATTTTTGTATATTCGGATTCTACATAGTAAATACTATATGCATAGAAAATTTCATTAAAACATATTCATTTTTCTGAAAGTTATGACCTCCCAAAGTCGGGGGGGGGGGCGGGTAAAACCCTGTAGTTATGCCAGTAAGGTGTAGCATCTGTATAGCTCGTCCATATAAATAGGATATTATTCATTTTGAGGGGGAATTTTTCAAATTCTCTTCACCACGCTTTTGAAAATGATGTGAGTGTGAGGCCTTCTATGAAAATCTGATTACCATCCGCTTTTAAGACACAGAATACGATTACAATTCTTGGGTGTAGTGTAGTATAACGTCATGAAAGCATGGAAATAAATCGATGATTTTATTTTTGTTCGTATAATAAAATATAAATTTTTATTTGGCAACATTTTTAGAGGAAGAGATGAAAGAGAAAACATGGAAAGTATAAAAGATGAAATTATCAACAGAAAAAAGGGAACTACCTCTCCAACGAAACAAAGGGAAAGAAAGAATTGGGGCAGGATTAACAAGTAGATGGGTGTGGAGGGGTTTAATCTTTTATACTTTTAATCTTTTTTCTTTCTTTTATTCTTGTAAAAATATGTTGCTAAATAAAAATATTCTGTGAAAGAAAAATTGTTCCCTAAAAAGTGTATTTTACGATAGAAACCGGAAGTGACGACAGTAATATGCAAATATTTGATGAAACATCTTTGATATTCGATTGCGGTGGGCCTCAGCAACTTGTATACCCGTTAAATTGTCAACGATTCACTCAGGTTTGTTGATCCAAATGATGTCAGCATCCGTAGACGGGTGATGGATGTCCATCAAGAAGAAAAGTGACAATGCGGAATTACTATTTTACTTGTTTCAGTCACTTGACCGTGTCCATGCTAGAGCACCGCCTTTGAACAAATCGACATCGAGGTTTATTTTTTAGTCTGGTACTTATTCTTGCAGTTCCTTTTGCCGAACCGCTAAGTTACGCAGAACTAAATACAGCAACACCAATTTTTTAAGTGATCATTCAGAGATAAACAGACAGAGGAACAAATACACACACACACGTATATATATATGTATGACAGGCTTCCTTCAGTTTCCGCTTACCAAATCAACTCCTACATCTTTGGTTGGCCTCAGGCTACATTACTAGACACTTGCCCAAGGTGGTCATGCAGTGGGACTGAACTTGGAACTTGGTGGTTGGAAAGCAAGCTTTTTATCACACAGACAGACATTGTGCCCAGTAATCATTTATTCACTCCACATGTACATGAACATCTGCAGCGAAACAAATTTAGAGATCGAGAATAAATCTTTAGGAATCTAAATTCGTGCATAAATAACTGTTTTTTTTTTTTCCCTGCAATTGTGATTGTTTCCATCTTATATAAAATACATGTTCAGTTTTCATATTAAATATATTTACGTTTATGCATTGGATACATTAGTTATAATTACATACATTATTTACATGAAATTCTGGGATGTCACTGTTGTCAGCTCCAGGTTTCTATCACAGAATCCCTTCATTTTTTTAAGGGCAATTTACCTTCACTATTTTATGTGTGGAAACTGCATATTAACATATCTTTTCAGCAGTTTCATTTGAAAATGAAACTACTTTATTTTCAGACTTTATCTGACACAAACAAAACATCATTGAATCTAAAAACAATAGTGGAACTATATTTACTCTGTAATTATGATTACAGGATAAAAAGAAAATCATAAACACAGGGTAAATATGGTTCCACTGTTAGTCTTTAAATTCATTAATTTCTTTTGTTTGTGTTGAATGGAGACATTTTAAAGAAAGGAAAATTACATATTTCATTTTGTGTTGCAAAGTAAAAGAGGGGAAAAGAATTGTAATGGTGATCCCTGTTGAAAGGGCAAGGGGTTAGGAGCAATTATCTTCCCTGAAGACATAATGAAAGATATGAGATCTTATGACTGTGATATCTGTACAAAGTTCTTCTCTCGGAAAAGTAGCCTGATTACTCACAAACGTACTCATACAGGAGAGAGGTCATATGAATGTGATATCTGTGGTAAATCATTCCCTAAGTGTAGTAACTTATTTAGACACAAACATATTCATACTGGAGAGAAACGATATCATTGTGATATTTGTGGTAAATCATTCTCTTTCAGAAATGCTGTTGCTGTACAGAAATGTACTCATACAGGAGAGAGATCATATCATTGTGATGTCTGTAGTGAATCATTCACTCAACGTATTCACTTAACTACACACAAACGTATTCATACAGGAGAGAGATCATATCATTGTGCTGTCTGTGGTAACTCATTCTCTCTAAGTAATACTTTAAAGAAACACATACGTATTCATACAGGTGAGAAGCCATATGATTGTGGGATCTGTGGTAAATCTTTCTCTCAAAGTTTCAATTTATCTACTCACAAACGTATTCATACAGGAGAGACACCCTATCACTGTGATATCTGTGGTAGATCATTCTCTCAGAATAGTAACTTAACATGACACAAACATATTCATACAGGAGAAAAAGGAAAAATGTAGTTTCTATAGTCTTTTGTTTGCTGTATTTGTTTAATATTCCTCTGTTTTATGCAATGGAAATTATGACTAAAGTATTTCCAAAAAATTTAGTTTCTTTGTTTTGTTTTTGCAATATTTTTCTCCCTCTCCTTTCTTGACCATTCATGCAGATTCCTTTAAATTGATGTAAGAACCTCTACACCAAATCTCTTCATAACAACCCTATACATTATTCTTTCTTGAGTGTTGCATCTTGTAATTACAATGTATTTATTGTTTACTAGCAGAAATACCCGGCGTTGCCCGGGTTAAAGAGAATAATGAAATCTAAAAACGCTGTCAAGACTACGCATCATCTTTATATATAGAGATGTATATACACACACGCACCCAAACACACGTATATATATGTATATCAATATGAATATATGAAAGTCAATGAAGTTTCGTAAAAGAACGTGATCATGTACATACTTTCTTGCTGTTGTGATTATAACACCTCATTGTAAACTATGTTCCTTGTTTTCCCTTGTGGAGCATATACAAATAGGTTTTTTGTTGCTGCCCACTCTTGAGCAGCCAACATACAGTTGTCCATGTGAGAAGCAGGGCTCTTCCAAGAGAAGACCAGCTACAGACAGTGTTTGACCCTGATATTTGTTTATGGACATGGCAAAAGTCACACGAAGGGGGAATTGTAGTCTTCTGAATGTAAAAGGAATGTCTGCTCCTGATGGAGTAAGAGGAATTCTTGGAATAAAGACGTCATCCCCTTTTGCACATCCAGAAAGAATGGTAGCCTCGATAACGTGTGACATCATTTTCTAAATAATGCTCATCTGTTATGTTCGGGTTAAAATTTCATTAACATCAAAATATATGAATTTTCATGGGAGTTATGGCCGTTATGCAAAGAATATAATTTCCAAATTTCATAAAGATCCATTCAGTACTTTTGACGTAGTTTTGGATAAGAAAACAAATGACTAATGTGTGTTTTTGTGTGCATGTGTATGTGTGTGTGATGGGTGTATATATGTATAGATATCTGTATGCATGTATATATGTATATATGTGTACATATTACATGTACATCTATATATATATATACATCTACACATATGTAGACATATACATGTATGTATAGATCTATATATATATACATATACGTGTACATCTATATGTATACATATACATCTCTCTCTCTCTCTTTCTCTCTCTCTTTCTCTCTTTCTCTCTCTGAAAGTATCTGTCATTACAGTATCGAAATGGTGTACATGTATATGTATACATATACATCTCTCTCTCTCTCTCTCCTTCTGTCTCTCTTTCTCTCTCTCTTTCTCTCTCTGTGAAAGCATCTGTCACTACAGTATCGAAATGTGATTGTTTCAGTTAGTGGAATAGTTTCATTTTTAAAGTGAAAGTATTTGACATGAGTGTTTTTGTTTCACTTTTGACACGTAATACTGAAATAGTGGAGGAGATATTATGTTGCCGTGTGCTCGAACTCTGCAAGAAGTTAATAATTTATTTTGACTAAAACACAACTGGAACCCTAAGTAAGGCATGTGTAAAATTTGAATGAAATTGGTTGCGTAGTTCTCGAGTTTTAGGGATTCACACAGACAGACAGACAGACAGACACACATTCTCATTTTTATATATATAGATTGTCTTGTAAATGCTTCGCTCATTAAATATTTTATATAATAACATAAGTTACTAGTTTATTTTATATTCAAGAATATTGTAAAGTTGTCAAATATATACATAAACAATGACATGAAATACAACACAAGAAAGCGTAAAGGAAGAACATGAGGCATATGTATAGTTTAGTGCCCCACACCAGACTGATTCCTTGTTAGTTTCTGAATAATGGTTTCTTTAAATTAAACTTTACAGAGATAGGTTTTGAAGTGTCGAAATTATAAAGATTTTCAGAAAATTGAGAAACAACATTTTGGAGGAGATTTCTGACTATCCATTGTCAACTCTGTTCCACTTTGATAAACTTATCCAATTCTTCAACATGTCAGGTTAAATTCAGTTCATTCTAGAAAATTCTCTGATAGCCACTTTGGAGACATGTTGCAGAAGTATGACAAACACTTCTACAGGTATAGCCTTCTGGCAGTATCCTTCTTAAGAAAGGTTTCTCCACAGCCTCCAGCGGGTTCACGTAGCCATCTAAATGGGACCTCACTCCATATTTAGTATTGTTGGGTGGCATGACACACAAGCCAGATTGGCTACATTATAACCAGAGTGCAGGATAGGCAGACACTAGTGTGAATGCAAAGTCTTTCCCTGGCAAAGAATGGTCTTTACAACATAGGTTAGCAGTTAGTGACTTGAGACTGAGAGCAAGAAAGAAATTCCAACCAATCTGGAACAGTAAGTCTTGGAAGCTCATGGATCCTGCAGACTGAGATGTACTTTGATGAAAAGAAGGAGAGAGTGGACAACTGGAAGTCCTGATGAGACAACCCATGTAGAGCTGCAGAAGAAATCTGTGGCTGGTGCAAAATGTCAGGTAGGTGAAGGATGACATGATGGTGGAACAGAGAAGTTTATAGAACAATAGAAACAAAGAAGCAGTCTTGGATGAACGGTTGCTGTTGGTAGCTAGAAGAGAAGCCAGGAAACAGGACACTTTAGCAAGGAACAAGCAAAATGAAAAGAGGTATGCCAATATTCAACAGGTTGAGGACCAAACATATGAAGTATTCTAATTTGCAGAAATTGACGTTTGGGATGTGTATGGAGATAGATAATGACAAACTTGCATTCAGTGATTCTAAAAAGAAAGAGGAATGATAGGACAAATATGAAATGCTATTCAAAGGTTAATGTTTTAAGACCATTGTCAAGATCAAGAGCAAATAGCAGAAGGACCTTGACTCACACAAAATGACTTCCAGGCCAGTTGCCAAAAGTGGCAGAACACAACTAGTTTGGAAACATTTTCATACTACCTCATATCTGTATGAAGTAATTTGATCCTGCATTCCAGATCAGGAAGTAAAACTGTAGCCTGAATGTTTCTGTAGACTTTTCCTCACTTTTTTTATCTGGCTCTGCACTCTGCCAACTTCCTGATTATCCATTGTCAACTCCGTTCCAATCTGCTAAACTTATCCACTTCTTCAGCATGTGAGGTTAAATTCAGTTCAGCCAAGATAACCTATAAAATATCTTTTGTTACTGTAAACTAGCTTAGCTATGAAATTTTTATAGAAATGGAACAGTAAATAGAATGCTCTCTTTCTTTTATTTGACACCTGTAACAGAAGCAACATGACTTGTGTCAGTAATGTCAGAGACATAAAAATGTGATTTCATCTCTTTCTTTGCTGGCTGTTACAGATGTAACATTTCTCTCTTATCCTGTCTACTCAGAGATATTTACATGATGCACAACAACTACACTCTGTCTTTATGTATTAAGAACTCAAAATAGTTGTTTAGCTGATAATTCTAAACGAACGCTGGTTCACCTGTGATGTATTTCTCGTGTCATTTATTCTATGTGTGATGAATGTAACATGTGGCTTGATACATGTAGGGTGTTTGGGTTAAATTTGACGGTTTGCATAAAAATAACACAAACCACAGTATCCCATTCAAGAATAAAAGTATATTAAAAGATCAAAACATATCAACTAGATTATGGCTGGGAGACGGTAGTTTACTCAAAGTAGCCACCCCCATGGTCTGAAGGCAGCTCCAGAACCTGGCAGAACTTGGTCCCTCAAATTATCTTCAAACACGTTCATCTTGGCCACCCCAGCTCAGCACTGATGTTGAAAGAGATGAGTCGGTGTCTTTCTCAACTGTGCCTCACAAATGATAATCCAGGGGATTACAATCAGGAGAATTAGGAGGCCAGGATTTAGGGCTGGAGAAATGGTAGAAATTCTGTAACAACCACTTCTGACTGTTTGGGGGAAGTATGACAAGTAGTCAAATGTTGCTGCTGCATATGTAGCCTTCTGGCAGTATCCTTCTTCAGCAAGGTTTCTCCACTGTCTCCAGCAGGTTCACGTAGCCGTCTGTATGGAACCTTACGCTATGTTCAAAGATGTAGGTTGGCATGACACACAAGCCAGGTTGGCTACATTCTCACCACAAAACAGAATAGCAGAGACACTTTTTTTATTTCCAAGAGATGCTATTTTCTTACAAACGAAATATATTTTCAGACTCGCCTGAAAATTTGTTTCTATTTTATGTTGATTAGAAATTAATTAATTAATTAACTTTGTAGTTCATAATTAATGAAATTAAATAGTCCACATTTTGAAGGATAATTGAAGAAACATTTATAAAAAGACTTGTCCTAGGGATGATTTCACATCATGCTAGAAATAACTGCCAAGTGCACTCAAATTTGCGTTGTTTTACTAAATTGAAAAGAAGCATTTGTAAAAACTTTTCACAAATATGGTCAGTCTTCTTCCCGAAATAGAAACCAAATTCACTATGTTTATCCTTTATTTTGTATAAGTGAAGGAATTTCACTTATATGTAACGAATTTTCGACAAACAACAAGCAGCTTCCGTCCAATTTGTGTTGCTTTTCAATAAAAACAAAACACTTGAAGTGTCTATAAAATGTATTTTACTGCAGGCGGTCTGGTATCATGCTAGAAATAACAGCCCGTCAGACTATATTTTGTAGTGTTTTTATGAAGGACAATTTAAGAAATATTTGTAGAAATATTGTCCAACTGGTGGTCGTACATGATGCTAGAGATAACA